>NC_057804.1:490751032-491009029 GCF_018294505.1 Triticum aestivum
CGCCGCCTGGGTGCCGCGCCACCGCCGGTTCCTACCGTCTCCCTCCTCTACCGGCCCCCTCCGGCGAGCGCCGCCGCCCCGCAGCCTCTCCTTCCTCGTCTCCGGCCGCCGCCACGTCAACCCCGACGAGCTCCCAATCTCAGATCTCAGATCCATTTTTCGAAGGTTCACCCTGATTTTTCTGCCAAGTCCTTTTATTTCTGCATTATGTTGCCCTGTTCGACATGCCATATCTCTTGGCATATTGCTCCGTTTCGTGTGTGTAACATATAAAAATGTTCATCATGAGATTCTAGACATTTAATTCCATTGTGTCATGCTTATTTGAGTTCATCTTGATGCCCTAATCATCGTTGCAAGAGTGCTATATGATGTTAACTGCTGTTTGTTAACAGAACTTGATGATTTATCTTTTTCGTTGCATTTTGTGTGTGCAACCTATGAGCATGAGTCATACATGAGTTTCAAACTACATCATGCCATATTTACAGGGATGCAATCAGTGTATTTTTTATGAGTCCTGTAGTGAGTGCATCGAGCTCATGAAGTAGAGTACTTGCTGTTGCTGTTTTGCTAGGCTGAATCTGCTATATCATGATGCTATGTAAACCTGCTGCTACAAGTCATTATATGCATAATCTGGAGATGATCACTAAGGATGTTTTGTTATACATGTCATGATCTATCCATTCATGCCCCTGGTTGCATTTATAGACTGCTGTAGATTGTTCATATTGTCAGGACCCCAACTCAATGCCACATCGATCTAGCATGTAACACCTCATATCACTTTGCGGCCTCACGCACGGTATCCCCACGGGTGTCGCCTTACCTTTGCCCGGGACCGTTTGCGCATTTTGGCACACGTATATGATGGTGTCGCTAGCATCCATATGATAAAGAGCCCGGGCTGACATGGCTAGTCGTAAACCCAAAGTGGCACTAACTTACAGGGACAGGCATCCATGACCCAGCATCGAACGTGTCGGTCATCAACGAGTGAATCCAGGCTGTAGCACTGGGCTAACAGGACTCCGGTGAACCGGGCTGTAGCGGGCTAGCAGGACTCCGGTATTCATCGCGTGACATTTCCCCGAAAGGACAGACACAGGATCGAAGAAGGACACATGCCGGCCAGCCTAGGTGTTCCGGAGCAGTAGCAAGCTACCAGGGCTCAGTGGAAGCACTAGGAGGCATTTCCCGGTAAGAGAGACTACTAAGGATAAACAACTAGGTAGTCAGATCCCACACATAGCAATACACATTACACGTACACATAACATGCAAGTATGTGTTGTACAACATGGCATCACAGCATAACTCAACAACTCAAATAGATAAAGGCTCAAAAGAGCAATCATAGTATTATTACAAACAGGGGTCACATGACCCAACAGTCAGAGCAATCAAGCAACAAACGGAAGCATTACATGTCTGAGTACAGACGTCTATAAATGAAAAAGGCTGAAAGCCTGACTATCTACAACATCCGATCAAGATCGTAGCTAAGGTACTAGCTACTAGTCGAAGTCCATGAGAACACTAGTAAGACCGAAGTCTCCGCTGCAAAAACATAAATAAAGCAACATGAGTACAAAGGTACTCAGCAAGACTTACATCAGATCCTATCATACATGCATTTGTATCAAGAGGGTAATGTGGGGTTTAGTTGCAGCAAGCCAGCTTTGACTCTGTGGCTATCCTGTTCTACGACCACCAGAAACTCTTGAGGTGATATGGCGCACACGAGTCCACTAATCACCACACAATACACTACTATGGATTCATCCCCGTCTCCCTACGAGAAGGCCATCCATAGCACTCACACTTGTCTTGAGCATTTTAGGGTATCCACTTCAAGTTGTCTATGTACCATGTAAGCATCCAAGAAGTCCATAACCGCGGACCCGGCTATTCGAATAGATCATGTTAACCCTGCAGGGGTGTACTTCTTCACACACGCTCTTGCCACTTACCGCCATGTACAAGTCATGTATCTCGGCAACCTTCAAGCGGAAGCCTGGCGAGGGTGTCGGCCACGACCTGACTAACCACACAAGACTCTAATCCAGGTTTATCGCCTATTCGGGTTCCATCCGCAAGGAGATCCGGCCGGGGTTTCACTCACGGCCCCAAACGATGTGTGCAGGGTTCCCAAGCCCACCTCGCCGGATGGATCTACGCTTGGTACACCGTGCCACTTGTGCCTAGTCTGTCCCAAGCCCACCTGGCCGGGTGCCACTTGGTAGACTACTAACACTACCTACAAACACCAGAAACTAGTTGCGACTCCTGGACAGAGATCAAGTTGGTTAATAAGTCGAGAGGGCTTGGAGCGCCCGGAGCCCAGTGTGTGGTAGTATCGAGTCATTGGACAACATACATAGAACTCAGTGCTTAAGGACGGATCCAGTGAGACAACCCACCATGTACTCCTACATGGCCTCTCACCGCTACCTTTACCAAATCGTGTTCACACACTTAACTCTCAGCACCAGAACATATCGTAACACTCCAATTCATTCCCAATGAATCAGACCTGACACAACTCTAAGCAATAGCAGGCATAGCATGGTAGGAACACATCAGTGGCTTCAATCAACTCCTACACATGCTAGTGGGTTTCAACTATTTACTGTGGCAATGACAGGTCATGCAGAGGAATGGGTTCAACTACCGCAGCACAAAGTAGCAGATGAATCGCTGTTGTCCTAATGCAATAACTGAGAGCAGGAGTGAGAGAGTAGGATTGTATCGGAATGAACAAGGGGGTTTGCTTGCCTGGTAAATCAACAGAGGAGGCACTGCTTCACAGACAGGTACTCTAGAACGGTCTCCGGAGCAGGACCTATCGAGAAGGAACAGTGCCGGCAATCAATACACAATCATATGCAACAATATGATGCATGAACATGGCATGTAGATGTGATGCTGTTTGAGCTAATGCAACTAGTAGTCATTTGGTTTGAAGTCCATTTGAACCAAAGGTTCAAATGTATCCCCAAATTAAGTTTCTTAATGTGCCATAAGGTGTTTTCCCATATTCAGCATGTGTAAGTTGGTTTTTCATGCATGAAACTAGTACAGATGGAAAGATTGCATTTTTCTGATAATTTTTCATATATAAATTATTTTAATCTGAGCTACGGTTGAATTGTTATGAATTTTTGAAGTTTAAATCAATTTCTGGAATTTCCTGATTTAATTTAAATCCAGAAATTATATATTGTGCCAGCATGACGTCACCACTACATCAGCGGCCAACGCGGCTGTCCAGGTCAAACCTGACGTGCGGGGTCCACACGTCAGTGACACTGGGGTTAACCCCGAGTCAAACCTGGGCTGACTAGCTTTGACTAAGCCCTGGGCCCACTGGTCAGCGTCAGTAGGTGGGGATTAGTGCCTAATTAACAAAGCCACGTCAGCCCGCCGGAGTTCTGGCCGGCGGCGACCAATAGCGCGGCGGCGACTCGCCGAACTTGCGCTACAGGCGGCGTTTGGTCGCGCGAGGACCACCGGGGCGTAGCCCGTCGTCGTCCGCAACCAGGGGAGCTGGTGGGGGGCTGCGGGGGCGCCGGAGCTCACCGGAGCAAAGCTCACGGCGGCGGCCGGAGCTCGGCAACTTGCGGCCGCGGCGTTGTGGTGCACGACAGTGGAAGCGGAGGGCTCCTACGGCCTCCTGGCGTCACCAGGAACACGGTGACGCACGCGGGAGTGGCTGGCTTGGGCTCATGCCACCGTGGCGCCATGGCCGGCGGCGAGAGACTTACGGGCGCGGTGGTTGAGCTAGCTAGACGGGGCAAACGAGCACGGGGAGGAGGGGGTTCGGTGCGGGGGCTCACAGCGAGACCAGCGAGCGCGAGGGCGAGGTCGGGGATGCCCGGTAGCTCCCGAATCGCCGGCGAGGATCCACGGCGGCCGGAGGCGAATTTGGCGACGGCGACGGCTCCACGGGGTGCTCCGTCTTGCGTGGCTCGACAAGGAGGTAGAGGGGGTCGCGGCGGATCTAGGGAGCGTGTCGGGAAGGCGAGGGAGAGGCGGTGGCTACGGTGATGCCCGTCGGCGGCGGCGGTGGTTCTCGGGTGAGAGAGAGAGAGCAGGGGGAGAGGAGGAGGGCGAGGGAGAGGGAGTGAGAGCGGTGCGGGGCAGCGCGTGGCGACGTTCCGGACGTCCAGGCGTCGAGGGGAGGACAGGCAGGCAGGTGCCGTGGCGGCACGGCGGTGCGCACGCACCGGCCACACGCCCCTGGCCTCCTGGCGGGAGGTGGAGGACGACTGGCGCTAGCCAGTCGGCTGGGCCGGCCAGCTGGGCCGCACAGTGCCAGGCCTCAGGTGAGCACAGGTAGGCATTTTTTTTAATTTTGTTTTCTTTTCTACTTTTCTGGCATTTGTTTGGTTTAATAAAAATACTAAACCATTTTATTTGCTTATGCCAATTTTTGTAGGGGCTAATGGTATTATTCCAGAGCTCCTCGACAAAAGGCACAATTTTTGGACATATATTAATATATATAACTAATATATTTCCAATGCAAATATTTATCGAATTAATCCAAATGGCCAAAATAAATATCCATGAGCTCCTAAAAATATTGTTTTGATTTTTATCTCTGTCCAATATTTTCAGAGAGCAACATGAGCATTTTCTTGGACCCTTTTGGAGAAATTTTTATTTGGGTCATTTTCAAAAATGATTCTGAGGGTTCCACCAATCCTCATTTCAAATTTAAATGAAATTTAAATATGATGCACAACTGACTAGCTAGTCTAGGCAGAGATAAAAATCAAAACAATATTTTTAGGAGCTCATGGATATTTATTTTGGCCATTTGGATTAATTCGATAAATATTTGCATTGGAAATATATTAGTTATATATATTAATATATGTCCAAAAATTGTGCCTTTTGTCGAGGAGCTCTGGAATAATACCATTAGCCCCTACAAAAATTGGCATAAGCAAATAAAATGGTTTAGTATTTTTATTAAACCAAACAAATGCCAGAAAAGTAGAAAATAAAACAAAATTAAAAAAAAATGCCTACCTGTACTCACCTGAGGCCTGGCACTGTGCGGCCCAGCTGGCCGGCCCAGCCGACTGGCTAGCGCCAGTCGTCCTCCACCTCCCGCCAGGAGGCCAGGGGCGTGTGGCCGGCACGTGCGCACCGCCGTGCCGCCACGGCACCTGCCTGCCTGTCCTCCCCCTCGACGCCTGGACGTCCGGAACGTCGCCACGCGCTGCCCCGCACCACTCTCACTCCCTCTCCCTCGCCCTCCTCCTCTCCGCCTGCTCTCTCTCTCTCACCCGAGAACCACCGCCGCCGCCGACGGGCATCACCGTAGCCACCGCCTCTCCCTCGCCTTCCCGACACGCTCCCCAGATCCGCCGCGACCCCCTCTACCTCCTTGTCGAGCCACGCAAGACGGAGCACCCCGTGGAGCCGTCGCCGTCGCCAAATTCGCCTCCGGCCGCCGTGGATCCTCGCCGGCGATTCGGGAGCTACCGGGCATCCCCGACCTCGCCCTCGCGCTCGCTGGTCTCGCTGTGAGCCCCCGCACCGAACCCCCTCCTCCCCGTGCTCGTTTGCCCCGTCTAGCTAGCTCAACCACCGCGCCCGTAAGTCCCTCGCCGCCGGCCATGGCGCCACGGTGGCATGAGCCCAAGCCAGCCACTCCCGCGTGCGTCACCGTGTTCCTGGTGACGCCAGGAGGCCGTAGGAGCCCTCCGCTTCCACTGCCGTGCACCACAACGCCGCGGCCGCAAGTTGCCGAGCTCCGGCCGCCGCCGTGAGCTTTGCTCCGGTGAGCTCCGGCGCCCCCGCAGCCCCCCACCAGCTCCCCTGGTTGCGGATGACGACGGGCTACGCCCCGGTGGTCCTCGCGCGACCAAACGCCGCCTGTAGCGCAAGTCCGGCGAGTCGCCGCCGCGCTATTGGTCGCCGCCGGCCAGAACTCCGGCGGGCTGACGTGGCTTTGTTAATTAGGCACTAATCCCCACCTACTGACGCTGACCAGTGGGCCCAGGGCTTAGTCAAAGCTAGTCAGCCCAGGTTTGACTCGGGGTTAACCCCAGTGTCACTGACGTGTGGACCCCGCACGTCAGGTTTGACCTGGACAGCCGCGTTGACCGCTGATGTAGTGATGACGTCATGCTGGCGCAATATATAATTTCTGGATTTAAATTAAATCAGGAAATTCCAGAAATTGATTTAAACTTCAAAAATTCATAACAATTCAACCGTAGCTCAGATTAAAATAATTTATATATGAAAAATTATCAGAAAAATGCAATCTTTCCATCTGTACTAGTTTCATGCATGAAAAACCAACTTACACATGCTGAATATGGGAAAACACCTTATGGCACATTAAGAAACTTAATTTGGGGATACATTTGAACCTTTGGTTCAAATGGACTTCAAACCAAATGACTACTAGTTGCATTAGCTCAAACAACATCACATCTACATGCCATGTTCATGCATCATATTGTTGCATATGATTGTGTATTGATTGCCGGCACTGTTCCTTCTCGATAGGTCCTGCTCCGGAGACCGTTCTAGAGTACCTGTCTGTGAAGCAGTGCCTCCTCTGTTGATTTACCAGGCAAGCAAACCCCCTTGTTCATTCCGATACAATCCTACTCTCTCACTCCTGCTCTCAGTTATTGCATTAGGACAACAGCGATTCATCTGCTACTTTGTGCTGCGGTAGTTGAACCCATTCCTCTGCATGACCTGTCATTGCCACAGTAAATAGTTGAAACCCACTAGCATGTGTAGGAGTTGATTGAAGCCACTGATGTGTTCCTACCATGCTATGCCTGCTATTGCTTAGAGTTGTGTCAGGTCTGATTCATTGGGAATGAATTGGAGTGTTACGATATGTTCTGGTGCTGACAGTTAAGTGTGTGAACACGATTTGGTAAAGGTAGCGGTGAGAGGCCATGTAGGAGTACATGGTGGGTTGTCTCACTGGATCCGTCCTTAAGCACTGAGTTCTATGTATGTTGTCCAATGACTCGATACTACCACACATTGGGCTCCGGGCGCTCCAAGCCCTCTCGACTTATTAACCAACTTGATCTCTGTCCAGGAGTCGCAACTAGTTTCTGGTGTTTGTAGGTAGTGTTAGTAGTCTACCAAGTGGCACCCGGCCAGGTGGGCTTGGGACAGACTAGGCACAAGTGGCACGGTGTACCAAGCGTAGATCCATCCGGCGAGGTGGGCTTGGGAACCCTGCACACATCGTTTGGGGCCGTGAGTGAAACCCCGGCCGGATCTCCTTGCGGATGGAACCCGAATAGGCGATAAACCTGGATTAGAGTCTTGTGTGGTTAGTCAGGTCGTGGCCGACACCCTCGCCAGGCTTCCGCTTGAAGGTTGCCGAGATACATGACGTGTACATGGCGGTAAGTGGCGAGAGCGTGTGTGAAGAAGTACACCCCTGCAGGGTTAACATGATCTATTCGAATAGCCGGGTCCGCGGTTATGGACTTCTTGGATGCTTACATGGTACATAGACAACTTGAAGTGGATACCCTAAAATGCTCAAGACAAGTGTGAGTGCTATGGATGGCCTTCTCGTAGGGAGACGGGGATGAATCCATAGTAGTGTATTGTGTGGTGATTAGTGGACTCGTGTGCGCCATATCACCTCAAGAGTTTCTGGTAGTCGTAGAACAGGATAGCCACAGAGTCAAAGCTGGCTTGCTGCAACTAAACCCCACATTACCCTCTTGATACAAATGCATGTATGATAGGATCTGATGTAAGTCTTGCTGAGTACCTTTGTACTCATGTTGCTTTATTTATGTTTTTGCAGCGGAGACTTTGGTCTTACTAGTGTTCTCATGGACTTCGACTAGTAGCTAGTACCTCAGCTACGATCTTGATCGGATGTTGTAGATAGTCAGGCTTTCAGCCTTTTTCATTTATAGATGTCTGTACTCAGACATGTAATGCTTCCGTTTGTTGCTTGATTGCTCTGACTGTTGGGTCATGTGACCCCTGTTTGTAATAATGCTATGATGGCTCTTCTGAGCCTTTATCTATTTGAGTTGTTGAGTTATGCTGTGATGCCATGTTGTACAACACATACTTGCATGTTATGCGTACGTGTAATGTGTATTGCTATGTGTGGGATCTGACTACCTAGTTGTTTATCCTTAGTAGTCTCTCTTACCGGGAAATGCCTCCTAGTGCTTCCACTGAGCCCTGGTAGCTTGCTACTGCTCCGGAACACCTAGGCTGGCCGGCATGTGTCCTTCTTCGATCCTGTGTCTGTCCTTCGGGGAAATGTCACGCGATGAATACCGGAGTCCTGCTAGCCCGCTACAGCCCGGTTCACCGGAGTCCTGTTAGCCCAGTGCTACAGCCTGGATTCACTCGTTGATGACCGACACGTTCGATGCTGGGTCATGGATGCCTGTCCCTGTAAGTTAGTGCCACTTTGGGTTTACGACTAGCCATGTCAGCCCGGGCTCTTTATCATATGGATGCTAGCGACACCATCATATACGTGTGCCAAAATGCGCAAACGGTCCCGGGCAAAGGTAAGGCGACACCCGTGGGGATACCGTGCGTGAGGCCGCAAAGTGATATGAGGTGTTACATGCTAGATCGATGTGGCATTGAGTTGGGGTCCTGACAGCGCTGGTATCAGAGCCTGACTGCCTGTAGGATTACCAAGCCAAACCGGTCGAAGTTGAGTCTAGAAATTCTTTAGTTATGTAAGGGAATTGATTGTGGGTTGGAACGTAAGGCTCTTTTTACTCCTTTACCTCATGGCCTTCTGATCTGAGTCATCCTATCTTTCCTACGGGGTTAAGGAACTAGGCTTTCTATTCCGTCTATCAGGATCACGTGTTACTACTCCGTAGTCCCATAGGATTGGTTGATCAGAGTCATACCCCAGTTTTGAGTATTTCCGGTGTAGTCTGTTTAGTATGATCTCAGAACCTTGAGTAATGATGATGAGTATGTTATTGCCCCATTTTTAGTAGGATGTCCCATTCTGAGCATTTTACTGCCATTATGCTGCCGAAATTTCCCTAGGAGTTCGAGAGATACTAATTCCTTGTCCTACATTCTACAGTCCATAGTTGATGCTGATTCCGTCCTTGGTTCGTTTCTCAGGATGTCATCAGCTAAGCGAAGTTCCGTTGCTCGTAGCCAGAACCACGGAGATGGTAGGGATGAGGATCCTCCCGATCAGCCTTCGTTGGCAGAGTTCATGCTAGATATGGAGAGGAACAAGCATGAGTCTAACCGCTTGTTGGCACGTATCGAGGAGAACACCGCACATCAGTTCAAAGGATCTGTGACTATTCATGACTTTATCCGCTTGCACCCACCCACCTTTCATCATTCCATTGAGCCGCTCGATGCAGATGACTGGCTCCGTAGCATCACCCATAAGCTGCGTTCCGCGAACGTAGCTGAAGATGACAAGGTCACTTATGCCACATATCACCTGGAAGGTCCTGCTAGTCTTTGGTGGCAGAACTATGAGGCTATGCTTCCAGCTGGCCAGACTCCCACCTGGAGGGATTTCGTTGAGGCTTTTCGCGAGCATCACCTTCCTGAAGCCCTCATCGATCGCAAGAGAGAAGAGTTCTGTAGTTTCACCCAGGGTAAGATGGCTGTTGATGCCTATAGTAGAGAGTTTGAGAACCTCGCCCGTTATGCCACAGAAGAGGTGTCCACGGACGCCAAGAAGCAGGCTAGGTTCCGGAAGGGTCTCAACCCCAAGTTGCGTCGTGATCTCCACCTGCATCATTGTGATACATTCCAAGCCCTTGTGAACAAGGCCATTAATGCAGAGACAGCTCAACTCACTTACGAGGAGTCTTGTAAGCACACTCGTGCTTTGGGATCTTCCTCCGGTTCTAGCTCTCAGAAGCGCCGGATTTGGGTTCCAAACTCCGCTCTTCCACCCAAATATGTACCGAGGCCATTTTATGTGGCACCTCATCAAGTTCAGCAGTATGCTCCAGCCAGGCCTATTGGTGGACCGCCTTCTAATACAGGTCCACATCCTACCTCCAAGATTTGTTACAAGTGCGGAGAGCCAGGCCACATTGCCCGTATTTGCACTCAAACCAGAGTTGCTCCACCCCAGCCCGAGAAGTCTATTGGCCATGTAAGACATCATGCAAGATGATCAGTGCCAAGTCAGCTCCCACTGAACATGGACGTGTGCATCACGTCTCAGCTAAAGCCGCTCATGATGATCCAGATGTCGTTCTTGGTACACTCCTTGTCAACTGTCATCCGGCATCGGTTTTGTTCGATACTGGAGCGTCTCATTCCTTCATTTCTGAAAGCTATGCCCGTTTGCACGACATGTCATTTTGTGATATGCCCTCCCCACTACTTATTCAAACTCCTGGATCCAAATGGCAAACTTCTAGGATAAGTTATGGCAATGAAATCCTTGTTGACAGACTTGTATTCCTTGCTTCTTTGATATCTCTCAAGTCTTCGGATATTAACATCATCTTGGGTATGGACTGGATGACAGCTCATTATGCCAAGATTGATTGTTTCACCAGGTCTGTTCAGCTCACACACCCATCTGGCAAGATAGTCACTGTCTCCACTAGAGTTGCAAAGCGTCAGCTCTATTCCCTTAATGCCAGCCCTCTTCCAGACCTTGAAGATATCCCGGTAGTCCGTGACTTTCCGGATGTCTTTCCAGAGGAACTGCCAGGTGTTCCGCCTGACAGAGATGTAGAGTTCGTCATAGATCTTATCCCAGGAACTGCTCCAATCTCTAGGAGACCCTACAAGATGGCACCCTTAGAACTAGCCGAGCTTAAGAAACAACTTGATGAGTCCTTGCAAAAGGGTTTCATCCGTCCTAGTTCTTCTCCTTGGGCTTGCCCCGTCCTCTTCGTCAAGAAGAAGGATGGTACGGATCGGATGGTTGTAGATTATCGCCCCGTTAATTTGGTTACGATAAAGAACAAGTATCCGCTCCCCAGGATCAACGACCTGTATGATCAGCTCGCTGGATCCTCAGTCTTCTCCAAGATGGATTTGAGGTTAGGATACCACCAAATCAAGATCAGAAACGGGGACATTCCCAAGACAGCTTTTGTCACTCGTTATGGTCAGTACGAGTACACCGTCATGTCCTTTGGTCTAACCAACGCCCCAGCCACATTCTCCCGCTTGATGAACTCGATCTTCATGGAGTACTTAGATAAGTTCGTCGTGGTTTACCTCGATGATATTCTTATTTACTCGAAGAACGAGGAAGAGCATGCCGAACATCTTAGACTTGTGTTAGAAAAACTCAGAGAGCACCGCCTTTATGCCAAGTTCTCCAAGTGTGAATTTTGGTTGCCAGAAGTGACCTACCTAGGCCACGTAATCTCTGGTAAGGGCATTGCTGTCAATCCCGAGAGAGTTCAGGCTGTTCTCGATTGGACTCCACCTGAGACCGTTAAACAAGTTAGGAGTTTCCTTGGTCTAGCCAGCTATTGTCGCCGCTTTGTTGAAAACTTCTCCAAAGTAGCCAAACCCCTCACGGAACTTCTCAAGAAAGATAAAAAGTTTGAGTGGTCCCCACAGTGTGAACACAGTTTTCAGGAACTGAAAAGGCGCCTGACTTCTGCTCCCATACTTGTGCCACCGGATTTCACTAAAGACTTTATTATCTTCTGCGATGCCTCACGACAGGGACTAGGTTGCATTCTTATGCAGGATCGTCATGTGATTGCCTATGCATCTCGACAGTTGCATCCACATGAGGAGAATTATCCTACACATGATCTAGAGCTTGCAGCCGTAGTCTATGCACTCAAGACCTGGCGACATTACCTTCTTGGTAAACGTTGCGAGATCTACACCGATCACCAGAGTCTCAAGTATATCTTCACCCAACCAGATTTGAACCTTAGGCAAAGACGTTGGTTGGAGTTGATCACAGATTATGATCTAGGGATTACCTACACCCCAGGCAAAGCCAATGTCATGGCTGATGCGCTAAGCCGTAAATCCTATTGCAACAATCTCATGTTGCAGCAAGGCCAACCACTTCTCCATGAGGAATTCTGTAAGCTTAATCTTCACATAGCTCCTCGCGGATTTCTTTCTACTTTGGTGGCGAAACCTGATCTTAAGGATCAGATTATCGCAGCTCAAAAGCAAGACATAGGAATTTCCCGGATCAAGAGAAACTTTAAGAAGGGAGTTGGTGGATGTTTCACTATGGATGATCGTGGTGTTGTTTTCTTTGAGAATCGCTTGGTGGTTCCCAAGAATCAACATCTTCGACAACTGATTCTTAAGGAGGCGCATGAATCTCCTCTCACGATTCATCCCGATAGTACTAAGATGTATCAGGACCTACGCTAGAGGTTCTGGTGGACTAGGATGAAGAGAGAAATCGCTGAGTTCATTGCTAAATGTGACATTTGTCGTCGCGTTAAGGCAGAGCATCAAAGACCTGCTGGCACCCTTCAGCCTTTAGCTATTCCTGAATGGAAATGGGATAAAGTTGGTATGGACTTCATCACCGGCTTTCCTAGGACCAAGAGAGGGAATAACGCTATCTTCGTAGTCGTTGATCGTCTTTCCAAAGTGGCTCACTTCCTTCCTGTTCGGGAAAATATCACTGCTAGTCAGCTCACTGACTTATATATTTCTCGAATAGTATCACTCCATGGTGTTCCACTAGAGATCAATTCAGACCGTGGCAGTCTTTTCACTTCTCATTTCTGGGAGAGTTTCCAAACTGCCATGGGAACCCATCTTTCCTTCAGTACCGCTTTCCACCCTCAGTCAAGTGGTCAGGTGGAATGGGTCAACCAAATTCTCGAAGACATGCTTAGAGCTTGCGTTATCTCATTCGGTATGGATTGGGAGAAATGTCTTCCTTTTGCCGAGTTTGCTTACAACAATAGCTATCAATCCAGCCTCAAGAAAGCTCCTTTTGAGGTTCTCTATGGACGAAGATGCCGAACACCTTTGAACTGGTCAGAAACCGGTGAAAGACAATTCTTTGGACCGGACATGATCCAGGAGGCAGAAGAGCAAGTTCGCATCATTCGTGAGAATTTGAAAACAGCCCAGTCTCGTCAGAAAAGCCAGTACGATCGTCATCATAAGGATATGACTTATGAAATTGGCGACCAAGCTTACCTTCGGGTTACTCCTTTGAAGGGTACCCATCGTTTCGGTATCAAGGGCAAGTTGGCTCCTCGTTACATTGGTCCTTTTCGTATTCTCGCTAAACGAGGAGAGGTTGCCTACCAATTGGAACTACCCCCACATCTTTCTCGAATTCATGATGTCTTCCACGTCTCTCAACTCAGGCGTTGCTTCTCGGATCCCATCCGCGGAGTGGACCACGAAACACTTGATATCCAAGATAACCTCACCTACCGAGAGTACCCGGTTCGCATTCTTGATCAAGCAGAGCGTGTCACTCGACGTCAGAACATCAAGTTTCTCAAAGTTCAGTGGTCTCATCATTCCGAGAGAGAAGCTACTTGGGAACGAGAAGATCGTCTTCGACTGGAGTACCCCGCTTTCTTTTTGTCGACCCCTGAATCTCGGGACGAGATTTTTTCAAGTGGGGGCGAGTAGACTAGGGATGTGACACATATATTGCTCCAAAGTTGCTAAATAATGTTGCTGTCAGCCTGTTAACATTAAGTTCAATTTTGCCATGTGTTTTGCTAGTGATCCATGCATCCTATTAACTTGCTCTTGCCATTTTTATCTTCATAAACTTGTATTATTACTGTTAGTCACCTTGTCATGCCATGTATTGCTCTGTGGTGAGTGGTACAAGCTCACCAACATGCCTACTTATTGTTGTTCCTGCCATGTTTGAATCTGTCATATCATTTTCCATGTTTACATGGGTGCCATCATATCTTCTGATCCTTTTGGCTCAGAGTCAGTAAAGGACTTTTGTTCTATGAATTTAGTAGTAGCATGCCATGCCTTTGTTTGCCATGATAAGTTTCTGTAACATGTTGTTTGATAGATCTAAACATTGCAACCTGATGTTATTTCTGCTAAGCCTGTAAACTGTTATTATATGCAATCTTGCCATGTCTTTTTGAGCATGTTCTAGTGTTTTCTGGAGATATCTCAGTGTTCATGATTTGCCATCCTTTACCTATACATCATGTCCATGCCTTTTGTTCTCATGTTGGGGTGCTGTAGCATGTTGTTTTGATGCTTACAAGATGCCTAGTTGCTGTTTTGGACAGCTTGTCCTTTAAGCATGTATAGTGTATGTGTTGAACCGTTGCTCCGTTTTGAGTGTGCTCTACATGAAACTTGCTTGATTTTGCATGTAGATCCATATTATCATATTGCATCATTGTTTGAGGTGTTTGCTTGATGTTTGTATGCATTTTGCATCAATGCCATGTTTAACTTGTTTTGTTCATATCTTCTAGGCCGTAGCTCCGAACTAAATGAACTTTATATGTAACTTGACTAGAATTTCATGCAGATCCTCTTGGTGCATCTTAACTTGGTGTTTAACAACTTGAACATAAGGTTTATTCAGATATGGACCAATTTCGAAATTTGCATATGAGGACTTACCGGAATTGTTATATGTTGTTTCCAGCCTCATTTAAACTTGCTTTGATGTGTTGCTCTTGTATGCATCATATCTTGCCATGAGTAGCTTCATGTAGCTTTGTCATGCATCATGCTTGTTGTGCATCATGTCTTGTCTATGTGTGGTGTGTTTACCTTGTTGTGTGCTTCTCTCGATAGTTCCCGTTTCGTTGCGATCGTGAGGATTCGTTCGTCTACGCTTGGTTCATCTTCGTGGCTTCATCTTCTTCATGGACTCGTTCTTCTTCCTAGCGAGATTTCAGGCAAGATGACCGCTGTCGGTGTCAAAACCGGCGGATCTCGGGTAGGGGGTCCCGAACTGTGCGTCTAGGCGGATGGTAACAGGAGACGAGGGACACGATGTTTTTACCCAGGTTCGGGCCCTCTTGATGGAGGTAAAATCCTACGTCCTGCTTGATTAATATTGATGATGTGGGTTACACGAGTAGATCTACCACGAGATCAAGGAGGCTAAACCCTAGAAGCTAGCCTATGGTATGATTGTTGTTCGTCCTATGGACTATGGCCATCCGGTTTATATAGACACCGGAGAGGGATAGGGTTACACAGAGTCGGTTACAATGGTAGGAGATCTACATATCCGTATCGCCAAGCTTGCCTTCCACGCCAAGGAAAGTCCCATCTGGACACGGGACGAAGTCTTCAATCTTGTATCTTCATAGTCTTGGAGTCCGGCCGATGATGGTAGTTCGGCTATCCGGACACCCCCTAGTCTGGAACTCCCTCAGTAGCCCCTGAACCAGGCTTCAATGATGACGAGTCCGGCGCGCATATTGTGTTCGGCATTGCAAGGTGGGTTCCTCCTCCGAATAATTTATAGAAGATTGTGAACACCAGGATAGTGTCCGGGTCTGCAAAATAATTTCCACATACCACCGTAGAGAGAATAATATTCACACAAGTTCAATCTGCTGACGTATTCCGTGGAGTGACGTCACACCACAACCAAGCCTTTATTTGAAACATTTTTATTGTACCACTTCAGCGCGTTTAGCGAAGCGGTTTCCTTGGCACGTCTTGTCGAAGCAGAGATAGTGTTCCCCTTATTCTGGGATTCCCATCAATACGGACGTGGGTACCCCAACTGTGCCCGTTGCTACGCCCCTCCATCGAAGGAGGGTTCCAAACGGTCACGGGGACGGCTCTTGGTATTCTTCCTCTTTATAATGAGACCAAGGCCCGTTCTTTTTATTCAATCCTCTATCGAATCCGCCCCTCTCCCTGACTTCCAACATCCAGGGCTCCGAATTCAGGTACCTTCGATCCTCGACAATGTCCGGTCCTGATCCACGAGGCCGATGGATGCCCTCCTCCGTCATGGAGGAGGACGTGCTAAAGCTGAGAGATGCCAGGTACTTAACCTACGAGATTTCGCATAGGCTGCCTGCCCGAGGGCAAGTTATCCCAACTCCCGAGCTTGGCGAGATCGTCGTGTTCATGTCTCACTTCCGTCGGGGTTTAGGCTTCCCGACGGATCCCTTCATGAGGGGGCTCATGTTTTACTATGGGCTGGAATTCCACGACCTGGCTCCGGAGTCCATCCTCCATATCTCATCATTCATTGTCGTCTGTGAAGCCTTCCTCCGCACTACCCCTCACTTCGGCTTATGGCTCAAAACCTTCAATGTGGAGCCGAAGATGATTGAGGGGCGTCAGGCAGAGTGCGGCGGGGCGGTTATAAGCAAGAGGGCCGAAGCTCCATGGCCCAAGGGCTCTTTCCAAGAGGAGCTCGGCTTGTGGCAACAGGAGTGGTTTTATATCACCGCTCCCCGGGGCAGCAGGCTGAAGCCGCCGCCCGTCTTTCACTCGGGCCCTCCACATCAGCTGATGTCATGGGTCAACAAGGGGCGTGACTGGGGGCTGCCCAAAGACGTCCCCCTGTTGCAGGACCGGATTCGAGTCCTCCAAGAAAGGGAGATCAATCTGGTCGCAGTGGTGCAGGTGATGTTGATCCGGCGCCTACTGCCCTGCAAACGTCGCCCCCTCAGTCTGTGGGAATTTAATCCGGATGGGCCACAAGCTCTTCAACACTTCATGGGTTTGACTCCCATGGAGATGTATAAACTGTTCTTCAGATCACAAGAGACGCATCCGGAATTGACCGAGGACGCTGGCCTAAGCTGCAATCGCCAGGATACTCAAGTAAGTAGCCCTGTGTCCGGACACACCATCCATTTATTTATCGTGAGCTTGCCTTTTAACCAGCTATCCCTGGACAGGAGTGGATAGCGCAAGCACAATTGATACGGTGTCCGGCCCCCCTCCCTGAGACCACGCAGGATCCCGTGTTAATCAAAATGTTGGAGGTTGCACCTTCGAATGAGGGTGAAGGGGGGCACGGGGAAACTATCACCTCTGCCAAGGAGGCGTTTAGTAAGGGAGGAACCGAGAGTCCCTCCTTCCAGGGGGAGAAGAGGAACGCTTCTGAAGACCCGGAGGCCAAGGCCTCAAAGCGGGGAAAGAAATCTGTACCGGAAGGTCCTGCGCCAGAAAGTGCCCCGGCCGTACTGTCTCCTCGAAGGAATCAGCCCTCTAACGAGCCGTAAGTAAAAAAGGGGAATTTTATAATTATTAGACACCCTTGCTTAATGTCTAAAGGTAACCGAAGTTTTTACCTTGTAGTTCGGATCTCAGCCCATCTCAGCACAACTCATCTTCGGGAGACCTTCGTCCGGAGATGATGGAGAGCGAAACGCCTCCATCTACCGCCCCATCGCACGGGGCGGACGACCCTGAGTTGTCGTCGTGGAGGGTCTCCCCGAGTCCGGTGGGGCCGGAGAGTTCGGCACCCATTGGAGTACGGCCGGTGGAGCTGCAGGATTTGCTTAAGAGGGCCTCCATCTCAGAAGATCACCGCACATTAATGGGTAATGTGATTGAGAGGATCTCGTCCGCCGAAAGCTGGTTGTATGAGGCCGTCGGAAGTTTACTGACGGGATTTGAGGTACGCAAAAAATGACATACCTGTTGACAGTTTTGCACATGAAGTGCGCCCTGTATAGTAGCCCCTGAGACTTGGTATGTTGTCGAAAACGGTAGCATGCCTAGGATCATAATCTCAGTTATTAACCGTCACCTTTCCTATGCAGGTGGCGAAACATTCGGTGGCTAGCCGGACGGATGGATTCGGCGAGCTGAAGAAGCAACTCGATGCTGCAGATGCGGACATCTCCCTGGTCAATAAACGACTTGATGAGTCACAAGGTATGTGATTGCACCGCGGTCGCTTAGTAAGGGAGCTGATGCCCATTCCTTACAAGTTGTATGCTTGATGCAGATGGTGCTGCTGCTGTGGAAGACCTTCGAGCAGAACTTGCTCGGGCCAAGGAGCAAGCCAGAAAAAGCGAGGCGGCTGCCTTGAAGGCAGCGGAAGAGCTAGAAGCCGAGAAGGCTGCTCACTGCCAAAGCAGGGAGGAGATGGCCGGAATAGCCATGAAATTAAAAGTTGCTACCGACCGCCTGGAGGTTCTTGAAGGAGAACGCCGAGCGGAGCAAGAGGACCTGAAGAAGGCCGATGCCGAAGCCAAGGATGCCCGTAGTGCGATGCGGGCTATGAAGTAGGAACTGCGTCAGGTCGGAGACATTGTGGCTGGAAAGCCCTTTATGCTGCGTAGGAAGTTCACGGATCCGAAGTATGCTTAGCTGGGACGATTGTACGGTGCGGAGGATCCTTATCTGGACTTGGCGGCGAGTGCGGCTGACGCAGTCGTGCACTTTCGAAGCCAGGAGGATCATGAAATGGAAGAGCTTTTCTGGTCTCAATTCCATAGTCCGGAGCGTCCACTTCCATTGAGTGATAGGCTGGTTGAGTGGGCTGAGCTGAATAGATTGTCCGGACTGGCCATGACGGATGTGGTAACTCATCTGTGGCCGAAAAGGCCCAAGCCGAAGAGTTATTTTGGCTTGTTGCAGCAATTCCTTGGGGCAGTGCCGAATATTAAGGCGATGAAGTGGTCGGCATGCATAGATGGTGCGCGGATGGCTCTCGCCCGTGGTAAAACATACTGGGCGGAGATGGATACCACCGCTGTTGCATCCTGGGGTTCGGACAGAAGCCGATTCCCCACCGAGCATTACTTTGAGGAAGTCCTGCAGGGCGCTCGTATAATAGAGTCGCAGTGCTCGAAAGATGTTATGTTTGAATGACATGTATGATTTCTAAGATCATGTTTATAATGCAATGACTTTTTATACTTGTGTGTTCAAGTATTGAACTATCTCCTGTGCGGCCGTATATGTATGTATAATCTAAAAGATGGCAGTCTTTTGCTTCAGCCCCCACGCACATGGTGCGGGGGTGTTTGCAAAAAGAAAAACGCTTTTTCACACTTAATCCAATGTCTTGGTCCTTTTAAGGAGGTGATAGCATAGCAAACTAGGCAACCAGACTATAATGCTTTATCACTTTCACTTAGCCATAGGAGCTCGAATGTGGGGCTACTATATAGCCCCTGATGGCACCGCGCTTCTCCGAACTTGGGGCGCGTATGTGCCTGACCGGGAAGCGGTCCTTCATCAAAGCGGAGGAATTCTAAACATTCCAATGGTCGATCGAGTGGTTGACCAGTCTCTCGCTATATCATGACAGTCAGTTTTCGGCTTTCTCTACTGAGGTGCTCTCCCAGCCGAACCGGGGCACAATCGCAGTAGTTCTCCTGGTGCCGCGTTAGCCGATGATACGGAACATAAGGCAGCAAAACACAGGAGCCGGGCAAACCCAACATTTGACCAAAGACATGATTCGGAGCTGATGCATATAAGGCCTAACTCGAGACGCCGAACACTCCCTGAGGTGTTTGGTCTTTATGATATCGGGCAGAATAAAGCCCTAAGCCCCTAGTGTCCAGGTACAGGCGGGAACTTCTGACGCGGCCGATGCCAAAACGCCAGCCTCCTCCTCGGCTCTAGTAGGAAACCGGGGGATGTGTATCAACAAGAGACAGTGAGAAAGGTTTACGTAGGGTCTTAATCTGAAAAGAATCCTTGCAACGGTTCCCTACTGCACGTCTACGCCTGTGTCTCCGTTGTGCTGTATCCTGGACGGGTGTAGCACGTGCTTCATCTGTAAAAGAGAAGGACTTAGTTTCTAAGAAATATCATGCAAAAAGTGTATCAAAATAAAGTATAATTTGGAAGATGAAGAAAGTTGAGCTTTATTAGCTTTCATCATTTATGCGCGCGCCCCCCCTAAAAAAAGGGGTATGCGGCTGGGAAGCCCCTTGTTAAGTTACGCCGGACTCGTCTAACCATGTCCGAGGTCTAGATGACCTGTTTTTAGGGGCTTTGACCTGCAAGGTCGGAATAATGTGTGGCTGTCTAGGCAGCCGCAGATTCTCCGTGGTCGAGAGACACCTGGAGTTTTAAGAATTTGCCACGTGGACTGGGCATTTTTAAGCGTAAGAGACGCGTAATGTGGTATTGCATTAAAGCGGGCGAAAGCTACACACCCCAGTAGTGCTTAAGGGTTACTGCTAAATGGGGCGATGGAGGGTGAGCTTTTCGCGATGGAGGTTGTCGGATGAACCGAACACGACCCCTAGTGGTACAGAGCCTGTAAAATTGGCTGAAAAGGCCTGGCGTCACTCCTTTGAAGGAAGTGCTTGCTATAGCGAATTTTGGTGGGTTCTATCCCCAGTCTGCGGACGGTGTCCTGGTATAGCAGGGGCCGCGCTGCGTGTTATCACGTGAAGTGAGTTCACTGTTTTGACTTCTAATGGGAAAGTCTTTTGGTTTCCGGAGCGCTGCTTTTGGGTTTCGTCACTTTCACTTGGTGTGTCGAGCCCTTTGTGTTCGACGTTAAGTCGGCCGGACTGCTTGAAGACCCAACAATCTCTGTGGGTATGGTTTGCAGGCTTCCCGGAGGTATCGTGTATTTGACACAGTCTACCCAGGATCTTGTTGAGGTTGGATAGCTCGTCACTGTTATCCTTTAAGGGCGGTGTTTTGTTATTCGGCCGATAGCTTTTGAATCTGGCATTGACCGTCGTACTATTTGGGCCATTCTCCTTATTCCGGCGCTGATCTTTTTTGCGTCGTGATTTCCCATTTCCATCCCTGATTTCAGATGTACTCGGGTCGCTGGTGCTGCATCTAGCCAACCAGCTGTCTTCCCCCGCGCAAAAGCGGGTCATGAGACTTGTTAGTGCGGCCATTGTTCTTGGTTTTTCCTGGCCGAGGTGTCTGGCGAGCCATTCGTCTTGGACATTGTGTTTGAAGGCTGCTAAGGCTTCAGCGTCCGGACAGTCGACTATTTGGTTCTTTTTAGTGAGGAACCTGTTCCAGAATTTGCGTGCTGATTCTCCGGGCTGTTGAGTTATGTGACTTAAATCATCTGCATCCGGAGGCCGGACATAAGTCCCCCGAAACTTTGCTCGAAGCGCATCCTCAAGCTCTTCCCAACTCCCAATCGTATTTTCTGGGAGGCTTTTAAGCCAATGCCGGGCCGGCCCTTTGAGCTTGAGGGGAAGGTATTTTATGGCATGGAGATCGTCTCCTCTTGCCATGTGTATGTGTAGGATATAATCCTCAATCTAGACTCCGGGGTCTGTTGTTTCGTCATATGCCTCTATGTTTATGGGTTTAAATCCCGCTGGAAATCCATGGTCCAGTACCTCGTCGTTAAAACATAGTAGGTGTGCAGCGCCCCTGTATTTGGGTGTGCCGTTGTCTTCAAATGCTCGGCTGATTGTGTTACTTCTTGGAGTCTTCTTTTTTGGCCTGTAGATAGACCTGGTCGGGTTATCCTTTTTCTGAAGATCTTTATGTTGATCATATGCCGGCTTGTGTGTGGCACCCCGTGTTGCTCATGGCCTGTCATCTGGTCGTCTATCCGGCCAGGCGGCCCCTTTCTTTTTTGACTGCGGGGGCTCGAAGGCCTCCTCGTCAAATTCGGGCAACAACTTGCGGTTCGGGTAGCTCTTTGTCTGGTGACTAGTGCCATATTTATCTGCGGTGTTGAGTACTTTGCTCCATCTTATTCTGAGTGTGTCTTCCGCTATTTTGAGCTTCCGCTTTTGCTTCTTCAAACTTCTTGCAGTGGCGACGAGCCTGTTATGGAGATTCATATGCTCTGGTGATGTGAGATCATCTTCGCCGGGGATGGGTTGCTTGTCCGGTTCATGTCCGGCTGGCTGCTTGTTGACGTGTGCGTCGTCCACTACTTCGCCCTGCTCTAGGGCCGGGTCCATATGGGTACCGTTTTTGTCGATGCCGGTCTTTGGGCGGCGCTTGCGTCGCCGCTTTGTTTGTCTGTTGGGGGAGTTGTCCTTCGCCACGTCTCGTTTTTCCTCATTGTCGCTTCCTTTTGGTGTGTCCACCATGCATACGTTGTGGGATGGGGTGGCTTTCCAGTGCCCGGTGGGCGCAGGTTCTTGGTCGTCTCCGGCATCATCGTCCATACCGTCGATGTCCTCAGAGTCGTAATCTAGCATGTCGGTTAGATCGTCGACAGTGGCTACCAAGTGGGTGGTGGGTGGGCTCTGAATTTCTTCGTTGTCCGCACCCCAACCGTCCTGGCCGCAGTCCGGCCAGGCCTCTCCTGATAATGAGAGGTACTTTCGCGAACTCAAGATGTCGCCAAAAGGTGAGTGTTGAAAGATGTCCGCCCCGGTGAACTCCATGATCGGCGCCCAATCGGATTCGACTGGAGGGGGCGCGGGAGGTCCGGAGTCCGGCAACATGATAATATGAATCTACATGGGATTGCTGAGTTCTCGTGGCTCACAGATTACTACAACAACAGTTGCAGGTATAGGTTTTGCGATGATCATGACGCGAGAATGATGTTTGCTTGTGGTGGAGTTCTTCTTCTGCTTCTTCTTCGACCAGGGGATAGGTTCCAGGTCGGCAGTCTGGGCTAGCAGGGTGGATGTCGTTTGAGTTTCTGTTTGTGTTTCATCCATAGTTGGATGGTGATCTTATGTATTGTGATGTTGTATTCATGTGGCATTGTTTGCCTCTTGTATGTATCCCCAATTATTATGTAATGGTTTGATGTAATGATATCCACCTTGCAAAAGTGTCTTCAAGATGCGCTTCTATCCTTGGTGGGACCTTCGAGTTCCTTTAGGATAGGGTCACATCTTGGGCGTGACAAGTTGGTACCAGAGCCTCGACCGAACCTAGGAGCCCCCTTGATTGATTGTGTAGCTTGGCCGTTGTTAAGTCTAGAAGAATTTTTTTTCTGAGTCTAGTTATATCGGATAGTAGGAATTCTTTTTACTCCGCAGCCCCTTCGTCACTCTACTGAGGAATCTTGACGTAGGTGTTTTGAATTACTCCTCTTCTCCTTCAAATTTTTCTTTAGGGTCACGTGGTTAGTTTTTCGTTCTTTGGGTCTCAGCTCTTTTGATCCGGTGCATTTTCTCGTCAAGTCGATTTGACCTCTTTGTTTTTCGCAAGATCAATCCTCAGTTGTTTTCTTTTCCCACCCGCCCACCCCTTTTTCTTCTCAGAGCCGGAGTCCGTAATCGAGCATCCATCCTACTCATGCAAAGTCTTTGCTTTCTTTCCTCAATGATTGCAAGCGGTGTTTTCTCTTCAAGATATTCGTCGGTTTCCCCTTCCAAGTTGCCTTTGTTTTTCCGCCCTCCCACCCTCTTCTTCCCGGAGCCTCTTCAGTCTTTCGTCAATTGTTCCAACCGGTGAATTCTCGTCTCGATGGACATTCTTCAGCTCTTTTTCTTCTCCGGTGGACTCAATTAAAGTTTTTCAGTGTTGATCGTATTCTTTTCATCGGCTCAAGTGTTTTCCCTGCTCGTTCGCCTCTCGCCAGTTTATCCTTCCGGAGTGCTCAAGACATCTCAGGAGATTCGTCAGTGTTCCAATTAAGTCGAGGTTGTTACCTCATTCAAATATTTCAATTGTTCCGGTGCATCATCTATCTGTTCAACATCCCTTTCCAACGGTGTTTTTATCTTTAGTGGGCCCATAACCCATAGGTCCTTTCCCAGGATCTTACCTGACTCTTCTAATTCCCCCGGAGTTATTCTCAAATTCTTTTCAAGTTTGACGTAAGTAATGAATTTCATCAGTCAGATGCCTTTCCAAGATCGGTTTCAAACTTTTTCATTGTTGGCTCAACCTATTCGCTTTTCATTATACCGGAGTACCTCAGTTATTTTGGTGGTGTTTCTCGTCGTCATTTGAAGACCGAAGAAGAGTTTTTCCTCTAAATCTTGTCAGTTATCTTGAAGATTCGTGGTTCTAGATCTATATTATACCCTCGAATTATTCCATTTGTCAGATATTCTTTTCTTACCCATCCGGAGTATGTCAGAATTTGTTTTCTCGTTTCTTTTCACCAGAGGCCATCATTCCAGAAGAATTCTTCGTCCTCACATTTCAGCTACCGTTATCCAATTATCCCGGTGCTTCGTTCAAGTGTTCTTTAATCAGCTCATGATCTCTTTGTTCTTTTGCATCTAAATCCCCTCTAGCTTATTGGTTCTTCTAATTCTTCCCGGTGATTCATTCTCTTTCATCAGTCATTTTCTAATTTTAACGATGGTTTGTTCAAGATTCTTTTTCCTTGATTATCATTTTAATCCATTCGTTCTTTCGAATCCTACCAGTGGTTCATGAAGACCTTCCCAAATTTCACGCTATTTTCCCCCTTTAATTTTCTTCAACGAGAATAAGTAGTATGCAAAATCCATTGCTTGTCATCAATTTAATTTGATGAAGGATAAGCGTACAATAAATCTTATTCTTATTTCATCCAAGTAAGTAATCCCTTCCTCTGGAGTTTGTTCATGATGAGCAAATTCTTGATTCCAAGTGATCTATCTTTCTCATCCGGAGTTCATATTTCCTCGGCCATTTCGTCGGAATCCCCACCTAAATCATTGGAAGGCTCATCTTATTCTTTCTTCCTTCATTCTATCTCATCATCCTTTTGTCACCGGAGTTCTTCATGGTGGTTCGTCATGATTTAATTCATTCCTCAAGTGTACATAAAGATTCTTCTCGAAGGCGCTCAAGTATCTTCCTTCTTGCATCTCAAAGTGCAATTAATTCTCCATATTCTTTTGAAGTGGAGTTTTGCATTTCTTCGTTCTCCTCAGCTATTTAATCTTTTCCGCTTGTGGTCGACGATCAGCTCATAATTTTGAGATGTTATCCATAAGTCCACGACAAGCTTATTCTTTTCATTGTTGATTTTCTCAACAACTCTGTTCAACCTTTCCTTCTAAGTTCTTTTCATTCAATTCTTTCAATTCTTCCGAAGGTTTTGTGTTGTTCCTCTCATCAAGTGTCATTCCATCCACTCAAGTTCATGTTCTATTCCTCCATGTTTCAGCCGGAGTGCTGCCTAAATCCTTTCAGTCTTATTCGTTTCCTATCTTGTTCTAACCGGAGTGGTTTCAGAGTCTATCTTGTTTCCATGAGCATTTGATTCTCGTCATTATTGTCGTTCCTCTCTTATTCTCGAGTGCTCTCGATTCTTTGCTTCTTCTCTGGAGTTCTTGTTTCACCTCATCCCTTTTCCCTTCCGTCTCGGTCCTAAGATCTCGGGACAAGATCTCTTGTTAGTGGAGGAGTGTTGTAACGCCCCGGATCCGATGCGCCAGGTGTCTGCCAGTTATTCGTCAGTGTTGCCATGTCATTTGCTTGTGTGTTGCATTTTTCCATGTCGTCATGTGCATCTCATTTTGCATACGTGTTCGTCTCATGCATCCGAGCATTTTCCCCATTGTCCATTTTGCAATCTGGCACTCCTATGTCCTCCGGCGTTCCCCTTTTGTCTCCTGTTGTGAGCGGGTGTTAAACTTTCTCGGAATGGCCGGAGGTTTGCCAAGAGGCCTTGGTATAGCACCGGTAGACCGCCTGTCAAGTTTCGTGCCATTTGGAGGTCGTTTGATACTCCTACGGTTAACCGGGTAACCGTAAAAGCCCTCTTTGTGTTGCAGCCCAACACCCCTCCAAAGTGGCCCAATAACCCATCCAAGCCCCCTCCATGATCTCGGTCGTTCGATCACGATCGTGTGGGCAAAAACCGCACCCCATTTGGAGTCTCCTAGCTCCCTCTACCTATTTATATGTCCCTCTCCCCCGAAATCTCGAATGAAAACACCCCAAACCCTAGCCCCGCTCCCCTCGCGCCGCAGGACACGTCCAACTCCGGCCGGACATGTCCAGCCTCCACGTCGCCCGGACCAATCCCAGGGCGACACGTCAGCCCGCCGCCGCTCCCGGCCAGTGGCGTCGCGCCACGTCGCCCCCAGCTCCTCCCTGCCGACCTCCTCTCTCTCCTCCCAGCCACTGCGGCCCGCCCAGCCCACGGTCGGCCCGCCTCGGGCCGCCACCGGGCCCGTGCCGCCCCGCGCCACCGCTCGCCGCGGGCTCCCCGAGCCGCCCGCGACCGCGTCCCCACCGCCCGTGCGCCGCCTGTGCGCCGCGCCACCGCCGGTTCCTACCGTCTCCCTCCTCTCCCGGCCTCCTCCGGCGAGCGTCGCCGCCCCGCAGCCTCTCCTTCCTCGTCTCCGTCGCCGCCACATCAACCCCGACGAGCTCCCGATCTCAGATCTCAGATCCATTTTTCGAAGGTTGACCCCGAGTTTTCTGCTAAGTCCTTTTATTTCTGCATTATGTTGCCCTATTCGACATGCCATATCTCTTTGCATACTGCTTCGTTTCGTGTGTGTAATATATAAAAGTGTTCATCATGAGATGCTCTACATTTTATTCCATTGTGTCATGCTTGTTTGAGTTAATATTGATGCCCTAATCATCGTTGCAAGAGTGCTATATGATGTTAACTACTGTCTGTTAACAGAACTTGATGATTTGTTTTTTTTCGTTGCATTTTGTGTGTGCATCCTATGAGCATGAGTCATACATGAGTTTCAAACTAAATCATGCCATCTTTACAGGGGTGCAATCCATGTATTTTTTGTGAGTCTTGTAGTGAGTGCATCGAGCTCGTGAACTAGAGTACTTGTTGTTGTTGTTTTGCTAGGCTGAATCTGCTATATCATGATGCTATGTAAACCTGCTTCTACAAGTCATTCTATGCATAATCTGGAGATGATCACTGAGGACGTTTTGTTATAAATGTCATGCTCTATCCATTCGTGCCCCTGGTTGCATTTATAGCCTGTTGTAGATTGTTCATATCTTGATCCAAAGTTGCTAAATAATGTTGCTGTCAGCCTGTTAACATTAAGTTCAGTTTTGCCATGTGTTTTGCTAGTGATCCATGCATCCTATGAACTTGCTCTTGTGAGTCTTAGCTTCATAAACATGTATTATTACTGTTAGTCACCTTTTCATGCCATTTATTGCTCTGTGGTGAGTTTTACAAGCTCACCAACGTGCATACTTATTGTTGTTTCTGCCATGTCTGAATCTGTCATGTGATTTGCCATGTTTACATGGGTGCCATCATATCTTCAGATCCTTTTGGATCATGGTAAGTAAAGGACTTTTGTTCTATGCATTTAGTAGTAGCATGCCATGCCTTTTTTTGCCATGATAAGTTCCTGTAACATGTTGTTTGATAGCTCTAAACATTGCAACCTGATGTTATTTCCGCTAAGCCTGTAAACTGTTATTATATGCAATCTTGCCATGTCTTTTTGAGAATGTTCTAGTGTTTTCTGGAGATAGCTTAGTGTTCATGTTTTGTCATGCTTTACCTGTACATCATGTCCATGCCTTTTGTTCTCATGTTGGGGTGCTATAACATGTTGTTTTGATGCTTACAAGATGCCTAGTTTCTGTTTTGGACAACTTCTCCTTTAAACATGTAGAGTGTATGTGTTGAACCGTTGCTCCGTTTTGAGTGTGCTCTATATGAAACTTGCTTGATTTTGCATGTAGATTCATATTATCTTGTTGCATCTTAACTTGTTGTTTAACAACTTGAACATAAGGTTTATTCAGATCTGGACCAATTTCGAAATTTGCATATGAGGACTTACCGGAATTGTTATATGTTGTTTCCGGCCTCATTTAACCTTGATTTGATGTTTTGCTCTTGTATGCATCATCTCGTTCCATGAGTAGCTTCATGTAGCTTTGTCATGCATCATGCTTGTTGTGCATCATGTCTTGTCTATGTGTGGTGTGTTTACCTTGTTGTGTGCTTCTCTCGATAGTTCCCGTTTCGTTGCGATCGTGAGTATTCGTTCATCTACGGTTGGTTCGTCTTCGTGGCTTCATCTTCTTCATGGACTCGTTCTTCTTCCAGCGGGATTTCAGGCAAGATGACCACTACCCTGGATCTCACTACTATCATTGCTATGCTAGTTGCTTTGTTCTATCGCTTTGCTGCGCTACCTATCATTTGCTCTTCAAGCCTCCCAATTGCCATGTCAGCCTCTAACCTTTTTCACTCTTCCTAGCAAACCATTGCTTGGCTATGTTACCTCTTTTGCTCAGCCCCTCTTATAGCGTTGCTAGTTGCAGGTGAAGTTGAAGATTGCTCCATGGTGGACAGGATTATGTTGGGATATCACAATATCTCTTATTTAATTAATGCATCTATATACTTGGTAAAGGGTGGAAGACTCGGCTTTATGCATGGTGCTTTGTTCAACTCTTGTCGCCCTAGTTTCTGTCATACCGGTATTATGTTCCCGGATTTTGCGTTCCTTACGTGGTTGGGTGATTTATGGGACCCCCTTGACAGTTTGCTTTGAATAAAACTCCTCCAGCAAGGCCCAACCTTGGTTTTACCATTTGCCTCACCACCACCCACTTTTCCCTTGGGAGTCACTCTCTCGAGGGTCATCTTTATTTTAGCCCCCCGGGCCAGTGCTTCTCTAACTGATGGTCCCAACCGAGCAGCCTACGGGATCACCTCGGGGAAACTCGAGGTCTTGTTTTACTCGTAGCTTGACTTATCCGGTGTTGCCCTGAGAACGAGATATGTGCAGCTCCTATCGGGATTGTCGGCACATCGGGCGGCTTTGCTGGTCTTGTTTTACCATTGTCGAAATGTCTTGTAAACCGGGATTCCGAGTCTGATCGGGTCTTCCTGGGAGAAGGTATATCCTTCACTGATCGCAAGAGCTTATCATGGGCTAAGTTGGGACGCCCCTGCGGTGTATAAACTTTCGAAAGCCGTGCCCGCGGTTATGTGGCAGATGGGAATTTGATAATGTCCGGTTGTAGATAACTTGACACCAGATCCGAATTAAAATGCATCAACCGCGTGTGTAGCCGTGATGGTGTCTTTTCGGCGGAGTCCTGGAAGTGAACACGGTTGAGGGAGTTCCGGACTAGGGGGTGTCCGGATAGCCGAACTATCGTGATCGGCCGGACTCCAAGACTATGAAGATACAAGATTGAAGACTTCGTCCCGTGTCCGGATGGGACTTTCCTTGGCGTGGAAGGCAAGCTTGGCGATACAGATATGTAGTAACCGACTCTGTGTAACCCTAGCCCTCTCCGGTGTCTATATAAACTGGATGGCTATAGTCCATAGGACGAACAACAATCATACCATAGGCTAGCTTCTAGGGTTTAGCCTCCTTGATCTCGTGGTAGATCTACTCTTGTAACACACATCATCAATATTAATCAAGCAGGACGTAGGGTTTTACCTCCATCAAGAGGGCCAGAACCTGGGTAAAACATCGCGTCCCTTGTCTCCTTTTACCATCCACCTAGACACACAGTTCGGGACCCCCTACCCGAGATCCGCCGGTTTTGACACCGACATTGGTGCTTTCATTGAGAGTTCCTCTGTGTCGTCACCGATAGGCTCGATGGCATCTTCGATCACCACCAACGATGCAGTCCAGGGTGAGACCTTCCTCCCCGGACATATCTTCGTATTCGGCGGCTTCGCACTGCGGGCCAATTCGCTTGGCCAACTGGAGCAGATCGAAAGCTACGACCCTGGCCGTCAGGTCAGATTTGGAAGTTTGAACTTCACGACCGACATCCGCGGGGACTTGATCCTCGATGGATTCGAGCCACAGTCGAGCGTGCCGCACTGTCATGGTGAGCATGATTTAGCTCTGCAGCCGGACAGTACCCTGGAGGCCGCACTCGAACCCGCTCTGATCTTCAATTCGGAGCCGGTTGCACAGGTCGAGGATGGATGGTTAGACACCGCCTCGGGGGCTGCAACCTCTACGGTGATAGAGCCGAACACTGATCTTGTCCCTCATAAAGCTCGTGACTCCGAGGTGCCGGACTCCTTGCCAGACTCCGAACCTCCCGCGCCCCCTCCGATCGAATCCGATTGGGCGCCGATCATGGAGTTCACCGCAGCGGACATCTTTCAACACTCACCTTTTGGCGACATCTTGAGTTCGCTAAAGTATCTCTCGTTATCAGGAGGGCCCTGGCCAGACTGCGGTCAGGACGGTTGGGATGCAGACGACGAAGAAATTCAAAACCCACCCACCACCCACTTGGTAGCCGCTGTCGACGATCTAACCGACATGCTAGACTACGATTCCGAAGACATCGATGGTATGGACGACGATGCCGGAGACGACCAAGAACCAGCGCCCACCGGGCACTGGAAAGCCACCTCATCATATGACATATACATGGTGGATATCCCAAAGGATGGGAATGGCGAAGGAACAGCGGAGGATGACCCCTCCAAGAAACAGCCCAAGCGCCGGCGTCAGCGGCGCCGCTCTAAATCCCGCCACAGCAAGAATGAAGATTCCGGCACCGGAGATAATAATACATCGGACAGTGCCGAAGACAACCCACTCTAGCAAGATCCAGCGCAGGAGGACGGAGACGCCAGCCCTCATGAGAGAGCGGCAAAAGAAGAGGTAGAGGATTATATGCCTCCCTCCGGAGACGAGGCAAGCCTCGACGACGATGAATTCGCCGTGCCTGAGAATCCCGTCAAACAAAAGAGTTTTAAACGCAGGCTTATGGCCACGGCAAACAGCCTCAAGAAAAAGCAGCAACAGCTTAGAGCTGATCAAGATCTGCTAGCCGACAGATGGACAGAAGTCCTCACGGCCGAAGAGCATGAGCTCAAACGCCCCTCCAAAAGCTACCCTAAACGCAAGATGCTCCCCCGATTAGAGGAGGAAGCGTATGAACCCGCATCACCAGGAGGCAATACGGCTGACCGACCACCACGTCGTTGCGACAGAGAGGCCTCTAGGCCCTTCACTAGACCCGTACCCCGGCATCGCTCGAAAAGCACAAGGCCACAGGGGAACGCTCCGGACTTGCGAGATATATTGGAGGATAAGGCAAGACAATAAAGATCGATCTATGGATTGCGTGGGCGCCCCACGGTACGTGACGACAACCATCGCGCCGGACACAGTAAGTCCGGCCGGGCTGAACAAAACAAACAAAGCTCTTTTGAGCTTCGTCGTGATATCGCCCAGTACAGAGGCGCCGCACACCCACTATGCTTCACAGATGAAGTAATGGATCATCAAATCCCCGAAGGGTTTAAACCCGTCAATATTGAATCCTATGATGGCACAACAGACCCCGCGGTTTGGATCGAAGACTAACTCCTTCACATCCACATGGCCCGCGGCGACGATCTTCACGCCATCAAATATCTCCCCCTCAAGCTTAAAGGACCAGCCCGACATTGGCTTAACAGCTTGCCAGCAGAGTCAATTGGGAGTTGGGAAGACCTGGAAGCCGCATTCCTCGATAAATTCCAAGGCACGTATGTGCAACCACCAGACGCTGATGACCTAAGCCACATAATTCAGCAGCCAGACGAATCGGCCAGACAATTCTGGACACGGTTCTTAACCAAGGAAAACCAAATCGTCGACTGTCCGGATGCGGAGGCCCTCGCGGCCTTCAAGCATAATATCCGCGACGAGTGGCTTGCCCGGCACCTAGGACAGGAAAAGCCGAAATCCATGGCAGCCCTCAGATCACTCATGACCCGCTTCTGCGCGGGTGAGGACAGCTGGCTAGCACACAGCAACAACCTCAGCAAAAATTCTGGCAGTCCGTACATCAAGGACCGTAGTGGCAGGTCGCATCGTAACAAAAAAAACGCTGCATTAACGGCGACAATAGTGAGGATACGGCAGTCAATGCCGGATTCAGAGGCTCTAAACCCGGTCAGCGGAAAAAAGCCATTCAAAAGAACTGCTCCGGGTCCGTCCAATTTGGACCAAATACTCGACCGCTTGTGCCAGATACATGGCACCCCCGAAAAGCCAGCTAACCACACCAATAGGGACTGTTGGGTATTCAAGCAGGCAGGCAAGTTAATTGCCGAAAACAATGACAAGGGGCTGCATAGCGATGACGAGGAAGAGACCCGACCGCCGAACAATAGAGGACAGAAGGGTTTTCCCCCACAGGTGCGGACGGTGAACATGATATACGCAACGCACATACCCAAAAGGGAGCGGAAGCGTGCGCTAAGGGATGTATACGCGATGGAGCCAGTTGCCCCGAAGTTCAATCCATGGTCCTCCTGCCCGATCAGTTTTGCCCGAAGGGACCACCCCACCAGCATCCGCCACGGCGGATTCGCCGCATTGGTCCTAGACCCAATCATCGATGGATTTCACCTCACCAGAGTCCTGATGGACGGCGGTAGCAGCCTGAACCTGCTTTATCAGGATACAGTGCGCAAAATGGGCATAAACCCCTCAAGGATTAAACCTACCAAGACGACCTTTAAAGGCGTCATACCAGGTGTAGAAGCCAATTGTACAGGCTCAGTCACACTGGAAGTGGTCTTCGGATCCCCGGATAACTTCTGAAGCGAGGAGTTAATCTTCGACATAGTTCCGTTCCGCAGCGGCTATCATGCCCTGCTTGGACGTACTGCGTTTGCAAAGTTCAACGCGGTGCCGCACTACGCATACCTCAAGTTCAAGATGCCAGGCCCTCGAGGAGTCATCACGGTCAACGGAAAAACTGAACGTTCTCTCCGAGCGGAGGAACATACAGCGGCTCTCGCGGCAGAAGTACAATGCAGCCTCTTAAGGCAATTCTCGAGTCCGGCCGTTAAGCGGCCGGACATAGCTAAGCGCGCCTGGAGTAACCTACAACAAGACCACCTGGCACGTTCCGAGCACGTGTAGCAGTGCGGCCCCAAACCCAGCCCCTGTAAAACGTCAAAACAGGTCTTTCGCGTACACCATTACGCTCTGAAGATACCATGGGCATGGGGAGAGGGGCACGACCACGATAAGCCCAGACTGCGGCTCAACCACACCAGGGGCTCTCAAGTGTGTCGTTCTTTTTTTTCCTTTTTATTTTAACCCACAGGACTCCGTTCGTCAGAAGCCCTGTCCGGCAGCAAACCTGCTGAACTCACGATGCAACAGCCAGGGAAGGATAAAGGATACAACGGATATCCAGGTGGTCTCCATTACGAGCATTAAATCTGTTTTATACACCACTCTGCAGCCTACCCCTGGAGGGGGACATGTTTAACAGTCCCGTCCCTTGCTTATCGCACTATTTGTATCGTTCTGCATTCATAGCAGCACTTCTTGAATAAAACAATGCAACACCTTTTTGCTTATAATTGCATTTCTTTTTTATACATATGTTCATTTACGGCATGTTGCGTCCGTACATTTTGGTACGGCTAAAATACACCAGGGGCTTATGTTTCCCGCATCATGGTGTGATAAGTCCGAACACTTTCACAAGTGCGGCACCCCGAACTTATAGCACTATATGCATCGGCTCCGAATCATGTGTTGGGTCAATAATTGGGTTTGCCCTGCTCCCATGTTTTGGTACCTTACGTTCCGTTGTATCGGCTAAGGTAGCACTGGGAGAACCACTGCGATTGCGCCCCAGTTGAGCTGGGTTAACGCCTCAGTGGAGAAAGCTAAAACTGACCGTCATGATGAGGCGAGAGCCGGTCGCTGTTCGAGAGGTTTTTTGCGAGTCCTTAAAGACTTATGCCGCTTAGAGCGAGGAGCCAGATCTTGTCCGGCCCAGGCGTGGATAGCGCCCGAAATTCGGCCTTCCGAAGACTAGGGGCTTCACCAAAATTTAAAATTATAGAATTCTATGGCTAAGTGAGAGTGTTCAAGCATTATAAGTCCGGTTGCCTTGTTCGCTGTGTTGAGCGCCTCCCTAGATGGACCAAAAAATGGGAACAAGAGTGCTCAAGTTTATCCCGAACACCCCAGCACTCGTGGCATGGGGGCTGAAGCCGACGACTTGCCATCTCTCAGATTTGATAAATAGCCGCACAGAAGGTAATATTTTAAATTAACAAGCGTTGCTTAGTGCATATGAACTAAGTTTTCAGCGCACGGGATAACAAAATACGAGTCTACTCAAAAATTACATCTTTGGAGCACTCACCCGCAATAGTGCGGGCGCCCTTCAGCACACTCTTATAATACATCTCGGGCATGCGATGCTCCTTGCCCTCTGGTGGCGGGTCCGTCATGAGTTTTTGGGCATCCATCTTGCCCCAGTGCACCTTTGCGCGGGCAAGGGCCCGACGGGCACCTTCAATACAGGCGGAGTGCTTGATGACTTCAACCCACGAGCACGCATCCACCAGCCGCCGCACCAGGCCGAAGTAGCTCCCAGGCATGGCCTCCTTAGGCCACAGCCGAGCTACGAGGCCCTTCATGGCCTGTTGGCCGCCTTGTGGAGCTCGACAAGCTGCTTCAGCTGGTCGCTAAGGGGCACCGGATGTCCGGCCTCAACATACTGAGACCAGGAGACCTTTTCTGATAGAACGCAGCAGCATCGGACACGCTGCAAGGAAGATCTACGAACGCTCCTGGAGAGCTCCGAATTTGGGTAAGCAACAGGTAATTAACACTCACATGCTTACTTTGCATGAAAAATGCCTTACCCGCTGCTATTTTCTTCACCGCCTCAATCTCCTGGAGGGCCTTGTAGGCTTCGGCCTTAGCGGCTTTGGCACTCTCAAGAGACGTTGCAAGCTCAGACTCTTGAGTCTTCGAGTCACGCTCCAGACTCTCATGTTTTTTCACGGGATCCTGGAGCTCTTGTTGTACCTCCGCCACCCGCGCCTCCTGCTTCTCTCGCTCGGTGCGCTCCGCGGCCGCATTGCATTCGGCCGCGGCCACCGCCTCTTTCAGGGTCGCCACCTCGTTAGTGGCCCCTGCAATACCCATGTTATCCTTGTCATTCTTTTTGCAACCAAAATCCTTTTCTATAAGGTACAATTTTAATAAGGTGTTACTCACCTTCCTTGTCCTCGAGCTGCTTCTTGGCACGGCCGAGCTCGTTCTCGGACCGCTCGAGGTTTTCCTTCAAAGTATTGACCTTCGCAGTCAGTGCGGCAGAGGTCAGCAGCGCAGCCTGCCATCCCATATTGACATATTTTTTATGACTCCTGCGTATATCTTTTTAGATCCTCAGTCCGGCTTTTCTTTCCGAACACCGAACCGAGCATCAGGGGCTACTGTCTATGCGGTACCATTTTATATATATCGAAATTCTTACCTCAAAGCCTGTTAGAAGGCTGCTGCAGGCTTCGGTCAGCCCGCTCTTGGCGAGCTGCACCTTCTGAATCACCGCACTCATAACAGTGTGGTGTTCCTCTTTGATGGAGGTGCCATTGAGCGCCTCCAGCAAGCTATCCGGCGCCTCCGGTCGGACGGAGGCTGCCGGCGTCACGGTCTTGCCCTTCTTACGAAGGGTCGCCCGCCGGACTCCGGAGCCACTGTGGGTTCCGGGGCCGAGTCCGGTGCAAAGTCCGTGAGGTTGTCCTGCGACACCTCCGGGGCCTCCTCCTCCTGGTGGGTCTCTTCCTGCGATCCCACCTCGGCATCGTCCGCGTCACGGGGGGTGGAGGAAGTCGGAAGAGAATCCATATCTGACGCACCTAAGGACCCGCTCGACGAAGCAGGAAGATCATCCTTGGGCGGGCTGCAGGGTTGTATGCGGCATTAGAAAGACATTATGTGGTGAAAAAGAAAAACCTTGAAGTTATTCGGGAGTCCGGATACTTACGATCTCGCCAGGGGCTTGGCCCTTGGAGGCCAGTCCTCGTCGTCGTCACTGGCATTGGCAGAGCAGTCCGGGGGAAGAGTTTTTCCATTCTTGGACCCTTCGACCTCCCTTGTTGGGGAGGCCTTCCTTTTCTTCCCTCCCCCCGCTGGGGGAGAGGCTTTCTTCTTCTCCTCCTTGCCTTGGTGGGAGGAGTCGGCCTCGGATTCATCATCCGATAGCACCTGAAAACGGGAACTCTTCCGAGTTCCCGTGGCCTTCTTCTTGGCCTTCTTCTCCGGCACCACGTGGGGTGCCGGAGCCAGCAGCCCCGTTAGGCGGGCGTCCGCTGGGTCCTCTGGCAATGGGGCCGGACAGATAGTCCGTTCGGCCTTCGCCAGCCAGTCATGTCAAAGGTAAAGGGAGTTAGATCCCGCATAGAGTCAAACTATGGAAAACAAGTGGCAAAATCACTTACCTCGTCAGCTGGATGCTGCGAGCGGAATCCGCGATCTTCGGTAGCGGATGCGGGAGCCTCGGCGCCCTTGAACAGCACCTTCCAGACATCTTCGTACGTAGTGTCTAAGAGCCCGCTCAAAGTCTGGTGCTGCGCCGGATCGAACTCCCACATGTTGAAGCCCCGTCGTTGGCATGGGAGAATCCGGCGGATGAGCCTGACCTGGACTATCGTTCGCACACGACGATAAACGCCGAGATGTTGAGGATGAAATTCGGGGCCAGATCATGGAAATCTAGGCCGTAGTAGAACATGAGCCCCCGGACAGAGGGATGAAGTGGGAAGCCCAGTCCATGGAGGAAATGGGGAAGAAATACTACCCTCTCATGGGGCCTAGGGGTGGGAATGAGCTCTCCCTCGTCGGGGAGCTGGTGCGCGATGTTGCTGGACAAATATCCGGCGTCGCGCAGCTTCTGGATCTGCCCCTCCGTGACGGAGGAGGCCATCCACTTGCCTCCCGCTTCGGACATAGTTGGAGAAGGTTGAGGTGAGAAGTGCGGACTTGGGCGCTGGATCTCGGGTTCGCGGAGATGGATAAGCCAAGGAGGAAGAAGGCACAGGTAAAAGGGTTGGATCTTTATCCCCTTATATGGGCGGACAAAAACATGTGTCCGCACCGGCCTGGTAAAACTCGCTTATCTCCCAAGCGTCACAATCAATGGCGCGGTTGGGTTACCCACGTCCGTATTGATGGGAATCCCGGAATAAGGGGAACACGATCTCTGCTTCGACAAGACGTGCCAAGGAAACCGCTTCACTAAACGTGCTGAGGTGGGACAATAAAAACAATTTGAGTAAAGGCTTGGTAGTGGTGTGACGTCATGCCACAAAATACGTCAGCAGATTGAACTTCTGTATTATTATTCTCTCTACGATGGTACGTGGAATTTATTTTTGCAGAGCCGGACACTATCCTGATGTTCACAATCTTCTATAAATTATTCGGAGGAAGAACCCGCCTTGCAATGCTGAAGACAACATGCGCGCCGGACTCGTCGTCATTGAAGCCTGGTTCAGGGGCTACCGAGGGAGTTCCGGACTAGGGGGTGTCCGGATAGCCGAACTATCGTGATCGGCCGGACTCCAAGACTATGAAGATACAAGATTGAAGACTTCGTCCCGTGTCCGGATGGGACTTTCCTTGGCGTGGAAGGCAACCTTGGCGATACGGATATGTAGTAACCGACTCTGTGTAACCCTAGCCCTCTCCGGTGTCTATATAAACCGGATGGCTTTAGTCCATAGGACGAACAACGATCATACCATAGGCTAGCTTCTAGGGTTTAGCCTCCTTGATCTCGTGGTAGATCTACTCTTGTAACACACATCATCAATATTAATCAAGCAGGACGTAGGGTTTTACCTCCATCAAGAGGGCCCGAACCTGGGTAAAACATCGCGTCCCTTGTCTCCTGTTACCATCCGCCTAGACGCACAGTTCGGGACCCCCTACCCGAGATCTGCCGGTTTTGACACCGACAACGGTCTTTGGGTTATGTTTGACGTAAGTAGGAGTTTAGGATCACTTCTTGATCATTGCTAGCTTCACGACCATTCCGTTTGCTCTCTTCTCGCTCTTATTTGCGTATGTTAGCCACCATATCATGCTTAGCCGCTACTGCAACCTCACCACTTTACCCCTTCCTTGCCCATTAAGCTTTGCTAGTCTTGATACCCATGGTAATGGGATTGCTGAGTCCTCGTGGCTCACAGATTACTACAACAACAGTTGCAGGTACATGTTTTGCGATGATCATGACGCGAGAGTGATGTTTGCTTGTGTTGGAGTTCTTCTTCTGCTTCTTCTTTGATCAGGGGATAGGTTCCAGGTCGGCAGCCTGGGCTAGCAGGGTGGTTGTCGTTTGAGTTTTTGTTTGTGTTTCATCCATAGTCGGATGGTGATCTTATGTATTGTGATGTTGTATTCATGTGGCATTGTTTGCCTCTTGTATGTATCCCCAACTATTATGTAATGGTTTGATGTAATGATATCCACCTTGCAAAAGCATCTTCAAGATGCGCTTCTATCCTTGGTGGGACCTTCTTTGTATGTATCCCCAACTATTATGTAGGGTCGCATCTTGGGCGTGACACACGGGCTCAAACACGCTCTTTGAGGAAAAAAAAGGTGGCACAACTTTGGATATAGGTGACGTGGTGGCATCATATAGTAGCATCATTCGCTATAGTTTTAGTACTCCTACTAGGACAACAACTCCTATAAAACCTTGCGCTTGGCTCTTTGCCTCTTCGGGAGGTTCAACAGCTCGTACTCACTTGGCTCTTCGCCTGTTCGGAAGGTCCAACAATGATGATACTACAGTACAATATGCTTCTGGCAATCCGGCACCAAATGAACTGCTGCACTTCCACTGCGAGGGCGAGGGCGAGGGAGAGGGAGAGGGCGTTGTAGTCAAAACCCTCTCCTCGTCCTGCAAGCAACCGCGCGCATGGGCGAGGGAGAGGGCTTAGGCGTAAGTAGTAAGCAAGCTTGTCCTCGTCTTGTCAGCCACCGCGCGCGGGCGAGGGAGAGGGTGTAGTAAGCAAGCTTCTCCTCATTCAGTGAGTTGATGGGACACATCAAAGTAGTACTAGTCTATACTGCATCCTTTCCGGTTAATATGGCTTAATTTGAAATGAGAAAAATACATCAGTGGTCAACGTATCCAATATTAAGCTCATTACGGTCGCTATATAATTTTGCGGTGATTATACTATCACTAGCTCACCGTAGAGCACCTTATTGCACCCTACTGACCGGCCACATAGTTGACGTTGCACTTTGTTGACTGGATAAATTGACACCTAGTTTATGGGTCCCACTTGTCAGTTGGCGGAGCAAAGAAACCAGTTAACAAAACTTTACGCAGTTGCGACAGGAGTCCAACCATTGCGCGCGAACCATGCTGGTTCTGTATGTGAGTGCATGCACATGTACTCAACTCCTTCGGCCTTCCAACAAAGAGTGTACATCTACACTTCCAATGCACTTAGGATTTAATCTAATCGATATTGATTGACTAATGCACCAACTTGTTCTCTAGCTATAGGCTACATGCTTGTCCTTAATTACAGCATGCAACAACCTTCATTTAATTTTCTTCTCTCAATGGTCGCATGCATACATAAGTCTGCTACTTTTGGGCGTTAATTATCGCATGAAGTTCCGGTTCCTCATGGTCAATGTGTAAATCACTATATGTAAAGTCTTTCACGGACAGAGGGAGTAGGTTGAGCAATTGAGCGTGAGCGTGTGTGTTGCGTTGTGTGTTATGTGCCGCATGGATGCGTGAGTGTCGTGTGCATGCATGTGTACATGTGAGTCTTGCATGTTGCATGCATGCATGCATGAGGCTTTTCCTCCCTCCCATTGACATGTTCATATTTCAAGCTTCATCAAAATGTTTCATGCAAGAATTAAGATAAAACTCACCAATGCGTGTAAAAGTTCTGGTCATTTGTTCCTCACGCATGCATTCCAATTAATACGTTCGTAAACACAATTTTATTGAGGAAAACGAGCCCATTATTGAGTACTTTCAGAAAAAAAAATCTTTGGGCACTCATCATTTACTACTACCTTAGTTGATGATGTTCTATTGACCTCTATATAAACCACCATCCTAGTTTAATAGTCCCTTTCATACTTAGTGTAAAATTTTGACCGTAAATTTAACTCACAAAGTGTCAATGCATGTCATAAAAAACTATACCATTAAAAACTATGTTCAAATATGAATCTAGTGATATGATTTTTGGTGAAATGCATTAACATTTTATTAGTTAAATAGATGGTCAAAATTTGACACAAAATACTACTAGTACTCCCACATTATTGGCGTCGGGTGCATTGGCCAATGTTTCATCTTGTTGGACAGGATGAGAGTAGAGGCATAGGGATACTTTAGATAGGAAGTCTTGGCGATCCATTATTCCCCATCTTGGTCAGGGAGAACTATTCAACTAGTCTTCACAGTGAAGTGACAATACACGTTGCAGCAGATGGGACACTTAATTAATAAGCTGAATCAGCCTTACCCAGTACTGCCATCATCTTTGCCAGTGGAGCATGCTTCCGCAAATACGCCTACGCACCTCTCTCTTCCATTAACTGACATATGGGCCCTCTTGAGGTAGACCCGCATGTCATCGGCTTAACTAGTTAAACTCTGAAGGATGGTATATCCTCGTAGTAGTACTAGCAGAACTGAGATTTAATGCACTTTCTTCCCCGTCTTTCCCTCTTCTTCCTCCTCTCTTCCCCATCGTCCGCCGCACACCATTCCCCCCCACTCACTGCTCGCCCGCCCACGCCATCTTCCTTGGTAGCTCGCGCGTACCATATCCCACCGCTCACTGCTCGGCCATACATGCCATCTTCTTCGCTCGCTCGCCTGAATCCACTTCCCTGCTCGCTCGCAGGCACCGAAAACATCGATCACTCAGCGCCCTAAAAACCCTATGTTGGAATTGACTGACATGCAGAGCCGGGATTGGAATTCCCTCCCCGATGTTCTCTTGGAGCAGATCTATAATCGTATGGACCTGCTCAGCACCGTCCGTCTGGCCGCATGCTCGGTGTCTTTGTACCGGCTACTCATCTACAACCGGCTGACCCTTTTCAAGACACCCTACTTGCTGATGTCTGATCCTCGCAGGTGGCCCAGACACCGACTTGACAATCCTACAGAGGTTTCCGTGGTGCCCCTCGACATGCTACCACTACTTGTCCAGTTGTCCTTCATGCGCGACCACTACTAGGCGGGCATGAAGGCCAACTGGATCGTCCTCATCCACCAATCCGGTAGTCTGTGGCATCTCGTGGATATCTACACCCAGCGAGAGATCACCCTTCCATCTTTGGATACCGCCGCCATCAAGCCTCGCGGCCCTTCGGACACTCCTGCCTACTATGCACGAGACGCTCGAGCTTTTGGTGCGACCTCTGTTTGTTGAAAGTTGTAATCTGCGAAGTGCCCACACCATCAGAAGACTACATGGAGTACAAGGTCATTGCCTTGTTTGACATGGGATTACTCTATCTGGAATCTAGTCGCCATACATGGTTATGGCTCATCGTCAATCCTGTTGAGCCTCCATTTCTGTCTGATGCTATAGTGCACAATGGCATCGTGTACGCGGCCGACTCACAGATTGGTTGCCTATACTGGTGGAATCTATCCTCGTGTAATTGTTCTATCTCATCTCATCTTTACCTTGTGAATATGACTGCCTGTTGATTGTTACAAATTTATAATAGATAGTACGTCTATAACCACATCATTGTTATATGTTCCTCTCATTTCCTAGATTTTTATGACCACAAATGTTATTGTTAGAGTTGGTATGAGAATAATTGGCATCTAATGATTGTTAGAATAGATATTATGAGTATAGCCTCATGATTGCTATATGTTACTCTCATTTCCAGGATTTTTATAACCACGCATATTTTTGTTGATATGAGAACAGTAGTAAGTGCTATGGTAGAATATGAGTAGGCCCTGTCATAGCTGTTTTCCTCTCATTGTTACATGATGTTTGAACCATGACATATTGCTAGAATATGAAAGCCATTGGCTTATTTTTTCAACTTGGAGTATGATTATGACCACGGTATTGCAATTCTCTGTCCATGATGTGTGTCATAGTTATAATAATCTTAATTCCACACATACTCTAAGCATGATTGTATATTTTTGTCCTTTTGGTCTCCAATTTGATTTGTTGCAGCAGACGCAACTGTGCTGGCCTTCATGATTCCAGGACCTGGAATCATACCATTCAATGGGTGCTGGTTTATCGCTTGTTCAACTGACGGCGGTCATTTGATGCTCATTCGCTCATATCAAATTGACCAAACCATTTCATCAAACCACATGCAGTACAATGCCTGGGGCGTTCATGACTGTGATGGCTATGGCTGCTTCATGTTCGAGAAAGATCCCAGTTCCGTTGGGCAAGGCGTATTCAACGGGAGGTGGGTTTACAGCCTCGGCAACCACTCCATGTTCCTCGGGCTCAATTATCCGATCATCCAACCAATAATCGATCATATCACCGACGATGATTACCGTGCTATGCAACTCCCATTCGCCAGGGGGAACTGTGTTTACACATCGTATCATGGGTTTCATGAATCACCATATCCAGAGATTTGTCGACACAACTTGTTGTCAGGTAATCTTCAGTGTGTGAAAGGCATCAAGCTTCCATGCGATGAATGGTTTTTGCAAACCTGACATGCGGCAATGTGGTTCATGCCAACAGAAATATGCACAACTTGATTCGTACTGATATCTAGATTGAGCCATGTATCCTGTTGCTGTAGCATGACCCTCTTTTGTTGGATATTATGTATTGTTGTTAGTTTGAAGGATATATACCTTTTTGGGATCAAGTGCATCCTAACTCACCTGGGCTATTCTGTTACCCTAGTTGAACTGATGTTTTCAGGCGGTTGTACTGATGAGTTCGAGCAGTTGAACTGATGCTTTCATTTTTTTCCTTGAAAATCGTCTTCTTCAGTTCAAATTTTCTTGATTTTTTTTCGAAACGGGGCGTGTAATATATCGTTGTAAAGCTCTTGACATCTACATTACACTCATATAATTTGTTTTTGAAAAACAATTGTGGTTTAAGAGCAGTTTTGAAAAAACATTTTTTTCAAAACTGAAAAGGCGAATCATATTTTGGACTGAATTTTCAAACGGTTTATTGGAATTGAGCAAATAAGAGGGCATTGGAAAGCTGGTAAAAATCCGCATCGTTTTTTCAAATTCTATACAATTTAAAAGTAATTTGAAAATGGTTAAATTTTGGGTGAAACGTATTTTCACGTTTTTTTGCAAATGGTTTGTCGGATTGGCGCAAATGATACGATGTTGGAAAGCTATCAAAAATGCGCAACTTTTTAGTATTGACATTATTTTCTAATTCCTTACGATTTAAAAATGAATTCAAGTACTGTCAAATTTGATTTCGAACGCGATTTTTTTAAGTTTGTTGAAATGGGGCATATAATATACCGTTGGAAAGCTGTCGAAAATGCGAAATTTAGTTGTCTCAAATTCATAACCGTTGAAGAGTAATTTGGAATACAGTGAGACACCTCGTGTTGTTTTTCCGACAGAAAAACAGAGCACTAGTACTCAGTGAAGTTTTGTGTTTGTACTGAGCGTTCTGTTTTTTCTGTTCCGAAAATAGAGTAGTTGAAATGATCTTTTGTGTGTGTTTGTACTGAGCATGTTTTCACAGACGGGACGTCATTTTTTAACTCTCATAATAAAACACTGGACTTTTATGTCCGGATGTTGTTAACGGCCTCTCGTCAAGACATGGACTTATAGAACTGAACCTTTTTGGGGATTACAATTTTAAATTTGTTTTCTCGTCCAAACTGATGACATCATCAGCTCCAGATTTGCATGGTTTCACTAGTTGAACTGATGGATATTTTCTTTTTGTTTTGTACAAACTCGAACATTTTTCTTTCAACTTAAACAATTATCATGATTTTTGTAATAAATGTTTGTACTTCGTTTTTTATTCAATGAAAACAATGATCATTTGAACTAATTGGACAATAACATATGAGCTTACAGTAGTTTATCACTTGAACTTGTAGCAATAACAATAAGAAATTTGTACGGCCTCCGCACCATTGCATTGGTGTACTCTGGCGCGAGCAACAAATCCTGCCATATTTGATACATACACACGCATCCTAGTTGACATTTGTTCTGTGGAATGTTGATGTCATTTTACTGATTCTAAAAAAGACAGCAAGATGGCACATGGATTCAACAACTATTAGAGTTCTATAAGACCACATATGTACTTATTTTTGAAGATGTATTTGTACTGCCCAAAAACATAAGCCGAAGCACAAAACAAACATTTAAATACATTGGTGCTCACAAGAATAGTCACACACCTAGAGAGCATGTTATTTTGACATCTTCCCAACTACTCAATTAGCAAAGCAACACATCTACGCATTTTAATAGCAGGAGCAAAAAAAAGAGAGATTGATATGAGAGAGTGGCGTTGAAGCAAGCCAAGGACTCCCATCAGCGCTCAACTTGGACGGCTGCCAGCAACCATGGTGGACGTACCAGTGGTGGTGCGTCATGGCTAGAGCAGGGCAATGGCTATGCGGATACTGATATTCCAACACATCATGTTAGCGCACCAGGGAAATAGCAAGTTTTCCATAAAAATGTCATCCATACTAGGTAAGACCAAAGCTATAGGACAATACCTTTTCTTTAGCTAGCTATTACATGCTACTGCTCCTCCAGCAATGTAGCATCCATGTATCCTCCTTGTGCGCGCAACCATTGGGAGCAAGCGCTGCTACTGCTCGACACTCTGAACCACCTGTAGGAATCAAAGTGAACTGAAGGAATTCAAACACATCAATGGACACATGTACTACACAATAATTTGCACATGTATGGTCCATAACAACAAACTAACATAAAAACAATTTATGAAGGAAGCAGTTCCTGATATCGGGTTGAGCTTAAATTGTTCAGATCTTTGAACTCCTGCAGCAGTTATACTTGAACTTGCGTGACACATTTTCTGAAAGCATCTAATGTTCAGAATATGCTATATGGAAAGAGGAACGGGGAACACACTAGGACACATAGTTAAGCTTGAACTTTTCACATCATTGTTTATATTTTCCTAATTGGAGAATAACATGCGAGCTTATAGCATTTGATCACTTGAAATTATAGCAAAAGAAATAAGAAATATGTACATCCTCCGACCCATGGAAATTATAAGAAATTTGTAAATACTAGTACTACAATCAACATTTATAAACACTAGTTAACTTGAACTTATGATCTCTCGAGATCTGAACTGATTGTGTTACAAGCACACGCACAAAAATCCAACGAAGCTGATATCAGTACATGTTAAAAAGATAATCAAGTTCATGCATATTAATTGTGAGAAGTTCAAAAAGAAACCTTTTAAAAGTTTTCACTAAAAAGATGTATACTATATAACATCTGGTGAGAAGGACCATACTATTGAACATCAGAAACATGTTCTTTTCTTAAAAAGGCATTAAAACAAACATGTGTAGAGCACAAGCGCACCACAAGGCCAATTGCTCATTGAGGAGGAGCTCTCTGGCATGTGCTCGCGTCCCTGGTCATCCAAACCTCCTAAATCATGACACGTAGCAGCAAGTCAATACCAAGTTATACCTGAACATAAAGGTTTCAGATTCATTTGCTTGCCAGATTAACTCATAGTTGCTATTCTAGGCAATGAATGTACTGAACTAAAGTAAGAATTGAACTGAACTGAAGTCAGATATTGAACTGAACTTATATAAGAAACTTTCTATTTAGGATTGTTCTCCCATATCTATAATCCAAAATTCCCAGGGAAGTTAAACTTCACATTTAGAAGAAATCTAGACTTCTACAGCAGAACATATGCTAAAGTAACAAAAGTGAAGTTAATAAGGAAGAAAACAAGTCACTGTTTTCATCTTTGTTTTTATCAGAGATGTAGTGGCAGTAGTATTATTATCCCAAATGGTGGGTTTTTGTGTAAGCTGTGCGTAAGATAGTTATTCGGTTTTATGTCAAACTTTTTATTTAGAAGAAAATGGCTATATCTCTGATGCAAACTTAATTTGAGCAGAAAGTGTTCATATTTTGACACATCGAAACCACTAGCTACAATATTTTTTCTTCCAGTATCTGAACTGAGATAAATTATGAGATTAATTTTGCTCCCAACCTCCTGCATATATATTCTCAAACTCATATATTTCTGTCACTTGAACTAAGCAAAGAAAAGCAGCAATTAAGGCATTCTTAGCCAGACTAGGCACTGCTACCTCTTGAGCATGCGTTGGTTTTCCCTTGAAGAGGAAAGGGTGATGCAGCAAAGTAGCATAAGTATTTCCCTCAGTTTTGAGAACCAAGGTATCAATCCAGTAGGAGACGACACACAAGTCACCTAGTACCTGCACAAATAATCAAGAACCTTGCAACCAACGTGATAAAGGGGTTGTCAATCCCTTCACAGTCACTCGCAAAAGTGAGATCTAATAGAGATAGTAAAGTAAATATTTTTGGTATTTTTGTTGTTTAGATTGGAAAGTAAAGATTGCAAAATAGTAAATGAGATGCGATGTAAATAAAACAGATGTAATATAATAAGAAAGAGACCTGGGGGAATGGGTTTCACTAGTGGCTTCTCTCAAGATAGCATGTATTACGGTGGGTGAACAAATTGCTGCCGAGCAATTGATAGAAGAGCGCATAATTATGAAGACATCTAAGGCAATGATCATGAACATAGGCATCACGTCCATGTCAAGTAGACCGAAACGTTCTGCATCTACTACTATTACTCCACACATCTACCGCTATCCAGCATGCATCTAGAGTACTAAGTTCATCAGAACGGAGTAACGCATTAAGCAAGATGACATGATGTAGAGGGATAAACTCAAGCAATATGATATAAACCCCATCTTTTTATCCTCGATGGCAACAATACAATACATGCCTTGTGGCCCCTGCAGTCACTGGGAAAGGACACCACAAGATTGAACCCAAACCTAAGCACTTCTCCCATTGCAAGAAAGATCAATCTAGTAGGCCAAACTAAACCGATAATTCGAAGAGACTTGCAAAGATATCAAATCATGCATATAAGAATTCAGAGAAGAACCAAATAATATTCATAGATAATCAATTCATAAATCCACAATTCATCGGATCTCGGCAAACACAACGCAAAAGAATATTACACGGAAGAGATCTCCAAGAACATCGAGGAGAACATGGTATTGAGAATCAAAGAGAGATAAGAAGCCATATAGTTAATAACTATGGACCCGAAGGTCTGTGGTAAACTACTCATGCTTCATCGGAGAGGCAATGGTGTTGATGTAGAAGCCCTCCATGATCGATTCCCCCTCCGGCAGATCGCCGGAAAAGGCCCCAAGATCGGATCTCATGGGTACAGAAGGTTGTGGCGGTGGAAAAGTGTTTTCATGGCTCCCCCTGATGTTTCTAGGGTATAAGAGTATATATAGGCGAAATAAGTACGTCGGTGGAGCTACGAGGGGCCCACGAGGGTGGGGGCGCGCCTACCCCCTTGGGGGCGCCCTCCTGCCTCGTGGCCTCCTTGAAGAGTCCCAGACTTCTACTCCAAGTCTTCTGGATTGCTTTTGGTCCAGGAAAGATCCCCGCGAAGGTTTCATTCTGTTTGGACTCCGTTTGGTACTCCTTTTCTATAAAACACTAAAATAGGCAAAAAAACAGAAACTAGCACTAGGCATCCGGTTAATAGGTTAGTCCCAAAAATAATATAAAAGAGCATATTAAAGCCCATTAAACATCCAAAACAGATAATATAATAGCATGGAACAATAAAAACAGAAGCAATTCCCAAAGCTTAATTCCTGCTCGTCCTCGAGTAGGTAAATGATAGAAACAGAATTTTTGATGTGGATTGCTATCTAGCATATTTATCAATGTAATTTTCTTTATTGTGGCATGAATGTTCAGATCCGAAAGATTCAAGACAAAAGTTTAATATTGACATAAAAATAACAATACTTCAAGCATACTAACAAAGCAATCATGTCTTCTCAAAATAACATGGCCAAAGAAAGCCATCCCTACAAAATCATATTGTATGGTTATGCTCTATCTTCATCACACAAAGTATTTAATCATGCACAACTCCGATGACAAGCCAAGCAATTGTTTCATACTTTTTATGTTCTCAAACTTTTTCAATCTTCACGCAATACATGAGCGTGAGCCATGGACATAGCACTATACGTGGAATAGAATGGTGGTTATGGAGAAGACAAAAAAGGAGAAGATAGTCTCACATCAACTAGGCATATCAACGGGCTATGGAGATGCCCATCAATAGATATCAATGTGAGTGAGTAGGGATGCCACGCAACAGATGCACTAAAGCTATAAGTGTATGAAAGCTCAAGAAGAAAACTAAGTGCGTGTGCATCCAACTTGCTTGCTCACGAAGACCTAGGGAACATTGAGGAAGCCCATCATTGGAATATACAAGCCAAGTTCTATAATGAAAAATTCCCACTAGTATATGAAAGTTACAACATACGAGACTCTCTATCATGAAGATCATGGTGCAACTTTGAAGGACAAGTGTGGTAAAAGGATACTAACATTGTCACTTCTATCTTTTTCTCTCATTTTTTATTTGGGCCTTTTCTCTTTTTTATGGCCTCTTTTTTTATTTAGTCCGGAGTCTCATCCCGACTTGTGGGGGAATCATAGTCTCCATCATCCTTTCCTCACTGGGACAATGCTCTAATAATGAAGATCACCACACTTTTATTTACTTACAACTCAAGAATTACAACTCGATACTTAGAACAAAATATGAATCTATGTGAATGCCTCCAGTGGTGTACCGGGATGTGCAATGATTCAAGAGTGACATGTATGAAGAATTGTGAACGGTGGCTTTGCCACAAATACGATGTCAACTACATGATCATGCTAGCAAATATGACAATGATGGAGCGTGTCAAAATAAACAAAATGGTGAAAAGTTGCATGGCAATATATCTCGGAATGGCTATGTAAATGCCATAATAGGTAGGTATGGTGGCTGTTTTGAGGAAGGTATATGGTGGGTGTATGGTACTGGCGAAAGTTGCGCGGTACTAGAGAGGCTAGCAATGGTGGAAGGGTGAGAGTGCGTATAATCCATGGACTCAACATTAGTTATAAAGAACTCACATGCTTATTGCAAAAAAATTGTTATCAAAATGAAGTACTACGTGCATGCTCCTAGGGGGGATAGATTGGTAGGAAAAGACCATCGCTCATCCCCGACCGCCACTCATAAGGAAGACAATCAATAAATAAATCATGCTCCAACGTCATCACATAAAGGTTCACCATACGTGCATGCTACGGGAATCACAAACTTTAACACAAGTATCTTTCAAATTCACAACTACACTACTAGCATGACTCTAATATCACCATCTTCATATATCAAAACAATCATAAAGAATCAAACTGATCATAGTATTCAATGCACTTTATATGAACGTTTTTATTATACACATCTTGGATGCCCATCATATTAGGACTAATTTTATAACCAAAGCAAATTACCATGCTGTTCTAAAAGACTCTCAAAATAATATAAGTGAAGCATGAGAGATCAATAATTTCTATAAAATAAAACCACCACCGTGATCTAAAAAGATATCAGCGAAGCACTAGAGCATTATTATCTAGCTCAAAAGATATAAGTGAAGCACATAGAGTATTCTAATAAATTCTGATTCATGCGTGTCTCTCCCAAAAGGTGTGTACAGAAAGGATTACTGTGGTATACTGAAAAGCAAAGACTCAAATCATACAAGACGCTCCAAGCAAAACACATATCATGTGGTGAATAAAAATATAGCATCAAGTAGAGTTACCGATAGACGAAGACGAAAGAGGGGATGCCTTCCGGGGCATCCCCAAGCTTAGGCTTTTGGTTGTCCTTGAATTATCTTGTGTTGCCTTGGGAATCCCCAATCTTAGGCTATTGCCACTCCTTATTCCAAAATCCATCAAATCTTTACCCAAAAACTTGAAAACTTCACAACACAAAATTTCAACAAAAAATCTCATGAGCTCCGTTAGTATAAGAAAACAAACCGCCACTTTAAGGTACTGTAACAAACTCATTATTTATTTATATTGGTGTTAAACCTACTGTATTCCAACTTCTCTATGGTTCATACCCCCCGATACTACTCATAGATTCATCAAAATAAGCAAACAACACACAAAGAACAGAATCTGTCAAAATCAGAACAGTCTGTAGCAATCTGTAACTTTAGAATACTTATGTAACTGTAAAAATTCTAAATTAATTGGTGGACGTGAGGAATTTGTCTATTAATCATCTTAAAAAGGAATCAACCTAAAAGCACTCTCAAGTAAAAAATGAAAGCTAATCTGGTGAGTGCAAAAGTTTCTGTTTTTTACAGCAAGATCGCAAAGACTTCACCCAAGTCTTCCCAAAGGTTTTTTACAGCACAAACACTAATTAAAAAAAAACCACATCTAACCAGAATCTAGATGAATTATTTATTACTAAATAGGAGCAAAAAGCAAAGAACCAAAATAAAATTGGGTTGCCTCCTGTCGGTGGAAAACCGGCGGATCTCGGGTAGGGGGTCCCGAACTGTGCGTCTAGGCGGATGGTAACAGGAGACAAGGGACACGATGTTTTTACCCAGGTTCGGGCCCTCTCGATGGAGGTAAAACCCTACTCCTGCTTGATTAATATTGTTGGTATGGGTAGTACAAGAGTTGATCTACCACGAGATCAGAGAGGCTAAACCCTAGAAGCTAGCCTATGGTATGATTGTTGTTTGTTCTACGGACTAAAACTCTCCGGCCATCCGGACACCCCCTAATCCAGGACTCCCTCACCTCCCAACAAGTGCTATTGTTTAACGCCCCTAGCTAGGCATAAAAACAAGAATATTAATAGATCTAGGTATTGCCATCTTCGGCATGCAATTCTTTGCTCATCAAATCCTCCAAAACTCGTCGTAATAAATCTATCGTTTCCATTATTTCCCTTCTAGAAGAACTTAAATCATGGAAAGGGCTTTGATTTGTAATTTTAACATTCATAAACCCATAGTCAAGATCATCACCATATATATCATCATATAAAATACGTAGTTCATTCCTAATGGGTTCTTTCATCATTTTATTCAACCAATCCCTATTAAACCCTACATGAATTCCTCTAGTAATTCGGTCAAACTCCTCAAAAGATTCAAGGTACAAAGATTGAGATATTTCAGAATGAGGAACTCTCCTTTTAAGATTTTCACTGTAAGATTGATAATCTCTAGCTTCCAAACTACGCATGGTTTCTTTATCATACAAAATATCTATAATGGGAGGGTGTTCAACATCTTTTTTATAGAAAGCAAAAATATCCCTAGCTTCTTGTATTATAAAATTGAATTCGCGCATAAGGATAATAGTGGCAATCTTTTTAGCTATAGGGTGGTTGATGTTGGGGAGTTCATAAAACACGTTGTGTAAAGCGGGATGGATGTGCACAAATTTTCTTTCTGATTTCTGAACAAGCGTAACAATGGCATCAGCATAACAGTTGGTCTCAAGAAGAATGGATTTTTTTATTAATAGGCATGGATCCTGTGCAATCAAAGAATTCTTGGATAATACTTTTTCCAATAATATTACCATCCCCCACATGAAAGATTTTTGTTTTATAATTAGGTGGAGTTTCAGTATCACGATTCGAAGAACAATTCTCAAGAGCTTCTTCAAGATTTTCAACGATAACCTCCCCAGTTTTGACATGATGGCAACAAACCGCACTAACGAACGAGCACAAAAGAGGCAAGCGAAAAGAGACAAACGGGAGAGGGGAGAAGAAAAGGAAAAGGTTTTCAAAAATCGTTTTATAAGTGGGAGAGAGGAAAACGAGAGGCGAATGGCAAATAATCTAATGCGAGGGAGAAGAGTTTATGATGGGTACTTGGTATGTCTTGACTTGGCGTTGATCTCCCCGACAATGGCGCCAGAAATCCTTCTTGCTACCTCTTGAGCATGTGTTGGTTTTCCCTTGAAGAGGAAAGGGTGATGCATCAAAGTAGCGCAAGTATTACCCTCCGTTTTGAGAACCAAGGTATCAATACAGTAGGAGACGACACACAACACCTATTACCTGCACAAACAATCAAGAACCTTGCAACCAACGTGATGAAGGGGTTGTCAATCCCTTCACGGTCACTCGCAAAAGTGAGATCTAATAGAGATAGTAACGTAAATATTTTTGTTATTTTTGTTGTATATATTGGAAAGTAAAGATTGCAAAACAGAAATGAGATGCGATGTAAATAAAAGAGATGTAATATAATAAGAAAGAGACCCGGGGGCATAGGTTTCACTAGTGGATTCTCTCAAGATAGCATGTATTACGGTGGGTGAACAAATTACTGCCGAGCAATTGATAGAAGAGCACATAATTATGAAGACATCTAAGGCAATGATCATGAACATAGGCATCACGTCCGTGTCAAGTAGACCGAAACGATTCTGCATCTACTACTATTACTCCACACATCGACCGCTATCCAGCATGCATCTAGAGTATTAAGTTCATAAGAACGGAGTAACGCATTAAGCAAGATGACACGATGTGGAGGGATAAACTCAAGCAATATGATATAAACCCCATCTTTTTATCCTCGATGGCAACAATACAATACGTGCCTTGCTACCCCTACTGTCACTGGGAAAGGACACCGCAAGATTGAACCCAAAGCTAAGCACTTCTCCCATTGCAAGAAGGATCAATCTAGTAGGCCAAACTAAATCGATAATTCGAAGAGACTTGCAAAGATATCAAATCATGCATATAAGAATTCAGAGAAGAACCAAATAATATTCATAGATAATCAAGTGCAGAAAATCACAAGATCTCGGTAAACACACCGCAAAAGAATATTACATCAAATAGATTTTCGAGAACATCGAGCAGAACATGGTATTGAGAATCAAAGAGAGAGAAGAAGCCATCTAGCTATTAACTATGGACCCGAAGGTCTGTGGTAAAATACTCACGCTTCATCGGAGAGGCAATGATGTTGATGTAGAAGCCCTCCGTGATCGATTCCCCCTCCGGCAGATCAGTGGAAAAGACCCCAAGATGGGATCTCACGGGTACAGAAGGTTGCGGTGGTGGAAAAGTGTTTTCGTGGTTCCCCTGATGTTTCTGGGGTATAAGAGTTTATATAGGCGAAAGAAGTGTGTCGGTGGAGCTACGAGGGGCCCACGAGGGTGGGGGGGCGCCCTCCTGCCTTGTGGCCTCCTCGTAGAGTCCCAGACTTCTACTCGAAGTCTTCTGGATTGCTTTTGGTCCAAGAAAGATCCTCGCAAAGGTTTCATTCCTTTTGGACTCCGTTTGGTATTCCTTTTCTGTAAAACACTAAAATAGGCACACACAAAAAAACAGAAACTGGCATTGGGCCTCCGGTTAATAGGTTAGTCCCAAAAATAATATAAAAGAGCATATTAAAGCCCATTAAACATCCAAAACAGATAATATAATAGCATGGAACAATCAAAAACTATAGATATGTTGGAGACATATCAGGCACCCCCCCAAATCCGACACAGCAAAGCGTGTTATATGTATTTTGAGCAGGGTGTACCTCACGATGGCTGGGTAAGGGGCGCTGCGACAGTGAACGGCCTTGGGCGGTGGGTTTGGTGTGCATCTCCCTGTATCAATGCTAACGCTCCCTCTTGTTTCCTGTCAAGAAATAAGAATGAGGTCACCAATGGCATTTTCAAGGGAATTAATTAGCATGCATTTCATCGACATGGGCGGCTTGCTAGATCGGTAGGTCTACAGGAGCTCATGAATATGCCATGACTCCCGCAGCAAAGCCCTGAGTAGTCCACCCTCTACATCTTCCCCTTCTACTTTTGAAACCAGAAAAAAATAAAATAGCTCATCGGTACATGAAGAATGAGAGAAAGGAAAGTCAAAAGAACTTAAGCATCCTACAACTACTTCTACAATTTATCATAATCCCTTTTGCTCCGTGCTTGAAATGTCCTATACTAATTAAGAAATAGAAAGGAAAGTGGTGAGAGATTTCGATTAAACTTTCAACTCTTTGTCTTTTTAACTTATATGAACTTATTAGTTCCTTATTTTAAAAATGTAAATACAATGTTCCTAATCTGCAATAAAACATTTTTCTAGGAAAGTGAAAACAATGAGACACTGAACCCTCTCTCTAATACACACAGAACTGATGGTATAATACATAGTGAGTTGCTAATAATGTTTTTGATTTTCCCCTTATGAAACATGATCTTTTCTTCTTATGATATATAAAACAAAACTATCTCTCCAACACACATCGAACTATTCCCACATTTCTCTATGGACTGAGGAAAGAATACATAGTGAAATAACATTTACCAGTACTAGTCTTGAGAAAACAAGAGCTCAAATGCCAAGCAAGGAGTTTATGTGTTAGGTTTGAACTGATGGCCTACCTGTAAGTAAACCAATGATCTCATAATGCTGCCCTGGAAGATCAAAGCCAGTAAGTTACCAAGGATGAGGATTCATTTTGGTGTTGTTATGGTGCTGTTACGCAAACATTTCTTTATTTCAGAACTGGCAGTAGAACTATGATTGTCTATTTGAGAATCGGATTCAAAACTGGCAATCTATATATTTGGAAAGAAAGGCAACACGGCAAGAATGCTTGATTATGTAAAAATTTTGCAACGGAAGCTACTATTGGAACTCATGTACCCTGTACAAGTTAACAGTACAAGAAATAAATAACGAGAATGCAACTCTTGAAAATGATGTGCTAATTCAATGCTAGGGTAGCAAAAAATAAAACATTACACAACATACTAATGGTAGTACAAAATGGTTCTTTTTTGCACATTTTTTCTGGGTTAAGTTCCTATGGCCAGTAGCTATCAAGGATTCAAGTGAACTCTCAGTAAACGTAATTTTGTACTCCTCATGTAGAAATACCTGGACTTACTGTCACATGTGTTCTTTGTCATCCAGAACACGGCAACATCTCTCTATGCTACTCTCTCTAAGCTACTGAAAGTCAATACAACATTTTGTTTTTTGAGTAAAACATTCATCAAAATATTACTGCCTACGAGATGAGAGATGATATGAGAGAGCAATATTACTGCATAAAGAGAGAGGCTCTTCCTTCTTCCCTCAGGTCTGAATCAAGAGCAGCCCTAGTTCAATTCAAAATAAAATGGCAGTTCGAACGCGGGGCATGGAAATCTTCACCGTCGGGAGATGGAGAGGAAAGATTTTGAGTAGGGCGTACCTCATGATTACTGGGAAGGAGGCAGTGGGACATTGAACAGCTTCCGACGATGGTGTTGGACCGTTGGACGCAGCCGTGTGGGAATACCCACTGGGATAATGCAGAAAGGTGGCGGGGAGCATCACTGAGGGTACCAGAAGGAGGCGGAGGGGCGACACCTAACCTAATACCGGAACATCTGAAAAGAATGAATTATTTTAGTCCTCTCACACCAAAGGGCAATCCAAAAAAAGTTGAACCTTCTGAAGCATAACAACCAGCTGTGTGTTTGTCAAGAAAAAGTTGAACCTTTAGAAGCATAACTATGCTAGCTTATGCATCCCGAATTTCCAACCTGCAGCTTCAGTTATAGTAGAACTAATGTCAAGTAACAACCAAGGTTATTTCATCCCTTCAGATTCTTGGCATGTAACTCCCTATAGAATTGTCAGCTCCATAAACTTGCCTTCTACATAGAAATCAACATCAATTGTTGAACTTCACGGGACAACATTTTCGAACATAGCTGGGGAATAATTTTCTCAAAAATCATGTTTGAACTAAATAACTATCAGAGTCTGAACTGATGTAAAATCTTTTTTGTTGAACTGCTGCCAAAGCCCTGCATATTGAACAACTATATAATATATAAACCTAATTGTTTTTTCTATAACACACATGAAATTGTATTTGTGTTTACTTTATGAACTGATGATAAATTACATCATGAACTCCTACAAGTAGTGTTTTTTTATGCAAAGCATATGATTTGTGAGCTACATAGGCAAGATAAATCATGCAAGGATATCCATTCTACACTTTTTGAACACTCGAGATTGCATTAAACGAACTTACCGGGAGAGATCGCACTGAACTTACGAGGCTCGAATGCTGAAGGGGATCTTGGCAAGAGGTGGATGGAGGCTGGAGGAGGTGGCCGTCGCAGGTACAGCCGGACCGAAGTCGATGCCGAGCTGAAGGGAGACTAGCGGTCGACACGGGGGGAGGGAGCCGGATGGCGACGGGGAAAGGAGGCGGCCGACGCGTGGCAGGAGGCAGCAACAACACACTGGTGGGAGAGGGGTCAGGGCGGCGGCGTGCTGGTGGGAGGGGTGGGGCAGCAGCGGCGCGTTGGTGGGAGGGGGGCGGGGCGGCAGTGGCGCGCTAGTGGGAGGGGGTCGGGGTGGAGGCGGTGTGCTGGTGGGAGGAGGGTCGGGGTGGTGGGGCGGCAGCGATGGCGCGCTGGTGGGAGGGGATCAGGGCGGTGGCGGTGCGCTGGTCGAAGGGGAATGGGGGCGGCGGCGGCGACGTGCTAGTGGAAGGGGGCTCAGGGCGACGGTGGTGTGCTGGTGGGTGGGGGCTAGGACAACGGCGACGTGTTTTCGGCCATGTCGGGTTTATGAGCTTCCAGTGCGATCACCTCCTTATAGGGTCGACGGTAACAGAATAATATTCTGTTACTAGTAACAGAATAGCCCAGCCCTATATATAAATTATGCTTCAAGTGCGTACTTCTTGGTGAAAGTGTTGTCCAATGGGAATTATATTTTGTATTACTCATGTAGCCTACAAAGTCTATCGCACAGCCTTGCAACTTCTTACTCCATTTCTAAATTTATACTAATCCTCTATACCGTATATTGCGCTACTCGTACTACTACCTCCCTCCTGGTTTATTGGTCCCTTCGTAATTTGTGTCAAATTTTCACCATAAATGTAACTAACTAAATGTTAATGCATGTCACAAAATATTATATCGTTTGATTCATATTTGAACATAGTTTCCAATGGTATAATTTTTGGTGACATGCATTGACATTTTGTTAGTTAACCTATGGTAAAAATGTGACACTAAATACAACTAGTATGTAGTACAGTAGTACTGCTAGTATACGTCAGTCAATTATTCATCATGTCCTCACATTGAATTGATGTGAAAACATGCTACACGTGAGGTGACGTAAGAGTCCCGGTGGCATGTTCGGCTCACCCCTCTCATACTACAACAACACTCTCGCACTCTCTACAAAATCACTCTCCCATTCTCTCCCGGTCTCCCCGCCTCCCAGCCGCCGCCTTGTTCCAATCCATTTGGTACGATGAGTGATGAGGTACTGGAGTTGCTATACTTCATTGCAAGTAGTCAAAAGGAAGACACTGAAAAAATTGATCTTAACAAGGATGCTCTTCAAGCTAGCCGGATGAAGGAAGGAACCAGCGAGGCCGCTCCTGTGAGTATTCATCCCATTGCCCTGTATTATGATCTTTATGTGGGTTTTCAAGTCTTTAGAGTCTACATGTAGCAATGAAGCCAAGACCCCAGTTTGTTCGGGTATTGTGGACTTCAGATTTGGAGAACCACTTATCTGTCGAAATCTTTCATCATTTACTTAAAATAGATGATTGATAATACATTGAGTACCATTTAACTAGAATTAACTGATGCAAGTCTAAGAAGGATTGGCCGGTGCTGTCGGCTAGCATCAAGTTCGATCCCATGGATTAGGAGCTGATCGAGCATCTTGAGGCCAAAGTGAGTGCTGACAGTGCGATATCTCACCCTCTCGTCAATTTGTTTATACCAACCATCGTCAGCGAGCACGGCATATGCTACACCCATCCTAAGGAACTTCCAAGTGAGACACCGATCGGCCGTCTACTTGCACAAACATATTGCTCTGTTTATAGCTCTATTGTTCTTCTTAGACGCAGACCTAGTGAAGCAATTATAATTTGACAGTTAATAAAAAGTGAAACAAGTGACTGCAACATGCGAAAGATGTTATGAAAATGCCAACTACATACACTAAAACCTGTATTTCTTGCAGGCATCACACTAAGTGGCCTAAGCAAGCATTTCTTGCAGCACATCTCCAGGGCGTTCAAAAGGGGCACACGGACACATCGCAAGATATAGTCGGGGTGTGGCATGCACAACAATGTGGCACAAGACTGGCAATACCTTGCCGGTGATGGTCAACTACCGGTAGATGATACGTCCATTTTGCATCATGCTTTTATATCAATATTTATTGCATTATGGGCTGTTATTAGACATTATGTCACAATACTTATGGCTATTCTCTCTTATTTTGCAAGGTTTATCATGAAGAAGGAGAATGCCGGCAGCTGGGATTCTGGCTGAAAAGGGAGCAAATATTGGAAACCTATTCTGCACAGCTCCATAAGTCCTGAAACTCCATGAAAGTCATTTTTAGAATTAATAAGAATTTTTGAGTAAAGAAAGTACCTGAGGGGGCCCACACCCTGGCCAGGAGGGTGGGGCGCCCCCCTACTGGGCGCGCCCCCTGTCTCCTGGGCCCCGTGTTGGCCCTCCGATGCCCATCTTCTGCTATATGAAGTCTTTTATCCTCGAAAAAAATCATAAGCAAGCTCACGGGACGAAACTCCGCCGCCACGAGGCGGAACCTTGGCGGAACCAATCTAGGGCTCCGGTGGAGCTGTTCTGCCAGGGAAACTTCCCTCCGGGAGGGGAAAATCATCACCATCATCATCACCAATGATCCTCTCATCGGGAGGGGGTCAATCTCCATCAACATCTTCACCAGCACCATCTCCTCTCAAAACCCTAGTTCATCTCTTGTATCCAATCTTGTATCAAAACCACAAATTGGTACCTGTGGGTTGCTAGTAGTGTTGATTACTCCTTGTAGTTGATGCTAATTGGTTTAGTTGGTGGAAGATTATATGTTCAGATCCTTAATGCATATTAATACTCCTCTGATCATGAACATGAATATGCTTTGTGAGTAGTTACATTTCTTCCTGAGGACATGGGTGAAGTCTTGCTATTAGTAGTCATGTGAATTTGGTATTCCTTCGATATTTTGATGAGATGTATGTTGTCTCTCCTCTAGTGGTGTTATGTGAACGTCGACTACATGACACTTCACCATTATTTGGGCCTAGAGGAAGGCATTGGGAAGTAATAAGTAGATGATGGGTTGCTAGAGTGACAAAAGCTTAAACCCTAGTTTATGCGTTGCTTCGTAAGGGACTGATTTGGATCCACTAGTTTCATGCTATGGTTAGGTTTACCTTAATACTTCTTTTGTAGTTGTGGATGCTTGCAATAGGGGTTAATCATAACTGGGATGCTTGTCCAAGAAAGGGCAGTACCCAAGCACTGGTCCACCCACATATCAAATTATCAAAGTACCAAACGCGAATCATATGAGTATGATGAAACTAGCTTGAAGATAATTCCCATTATAAGAAATTGTCTAGTCTTGTCCTTTGCTACAAAAAGGATTGGGCCACCTTGGTGCGCCTTATTTACTTTCATTGCTTGTTACCCGTTACAAATTATCTTATCACAAAACTATCTGTTACCTACAATTTCAGTGCTTGCAGAGAATACCTTACTGAAAACTGCTTGTCATTTCCTTCTGCTCCTTGTTGGGTTCGACACTCTTACTTATCGAAAGGACGACGATACATCCCCTATACTTGTGGGTCATCAGCAGACGGGCAGCAAAAAGGTTCTGGTGCTGCACACCAACAAGAACTTCGACCAGCAGAGGACCAAGTGGGTGATGCACCAGTACCACCTCAGGGATCTGGAACAAGAGAAGGAGCGGGAGCTGGTCCTCTGCAAGATTTTCTACCAGACGAACACTAGGGCCAGGACTAATTATAAGTTAGTTTGGTATGTGTACTTGTACTACCTGGTCGTCTGCAAGTTGGTATTGTTTTTAAGGATCTTTCGATATGACATTGGCATTTGCTTTGAACCATCATGTCGAGGGTCGACGTGGATATAAAGCTGAATCATTTGTTTCGAAACAAATTTTCAGGAACCTGATTTTTATTTGATGGGTAGCATAAGCACTTGTCGTTCAAATTCCCTGTTCTCCAAATTTTTTACATCTTCAAAGTACGCAGGGGATCCATCCGGTTTCACAGGCTGATAGTTGGACGCAACACGTCGAAACTGGGTTGTGGCATGCCAATCCGAGGTGCAAATTGTTAAAAGAGAGGAGCGATGGATTTGGGCCTTCTAGAATAGTTAAGTGTCGCGACCTTGATCGTGAAACGCCTCCCATGGACTAAAAAAGGCCTAGTCTGTCATTATTAGTTGAAATATGTAAAATATTCCACAATGACAATAAATATATAAAATGCAATGAATTTAGTCCGCTTTCACTGAAAACCATCCGATTTGCATGAAATTCGTCCGTGGAACCACAAGACGGTTGTCCATATAGAGCCTAACCGTACGGAACCAGTAGGTCCATGGTCATACACAAGCAAGTGCATGCACTTATTATCACGATGGAAAAAATAATGGTGACATCTCAGACGGTGAAACCCATGAAGTCTTAAACGTAGTCAATAAACGAGAGAATTCTGCAAGTACAGACTGATAACTGGGATCCAAAGGGTATGTTGTTTCTCAGGTCGAGCAAGTTTCAACTAGGTTGTAGAGTGCCTAGGCTTGGTTTTATTTTTAACAGGCCCATCCCATGACGACAACAGGACACAAAGATCCAGCAGGTATCTACTGGTCTCTGGCCCGCCAACCTTAGTTATATTTTGTCTTAGAACATCCGCAGGCAGTTTTTTTACTAAATCAAACACACAGCCCAGTTCTATTTTCCTCTTGAAACGTCGTGTCCTACTTCTGTTTTCTAATCTCTACCTATATTTTTACTAGTTCATATACACGTATTATTATATTGAAAATACATAGAGTTCCCTTTTTATCTTTACATCCTTATTTTTTTCCCTCCCAGGGTTGATTTTTTTACCACTGGTTTTCCCTTAATCGAACTCAATTGTCCCACGTCTTATTAGCTTACAAAAACAAAATGATATTTTTTGGCAAATCAATAAGTTCTTAACAAATAACTGTTTATCATTTTTGGATTAAAACAGTTTGGACTCCACCTAAATATGCAAAATAAGGTTGAACTTTTTGACCGTGGTCCTAGGCAGAAAATGGTTGTAATAAATTCCTTGAGAATTAGCAAATGGGCTGCAAATTATTAAAAAAATAGCAAATGGGCTCTATGTTGTCTGCCATTGATTTGGAAGCTGACTTGTCGGCCTACTAAGTTCATGCGTACACAAGGTTTCTCAAAAAAAAGAAACTTAGTCAACAATCGACTCTACCAGCATCAAACTATAAGATGTCAATCTAACGACAATCGTGCTTCTTCAGTCTCTGATCTTGCTGCTCCAGCCGCCCAAACCAGTGATGGCGGAACCGCCTGCTCCCGTCTCCCTTGGCCGGCTATGCTACCGGGCAGGCCTCACGGCACCACCGTACTCGCATCCCTGGCCTGGCTATCCCTCTACTCACCCACACCTTCTGTTATTCTCTGGCGACGGCAGCCTCACACTGCGGCCGAACAAGTAAACCCTCATACCCACTCTGCGTGGGAAACAACTGCTAAGTGTTCCTCGGCTCCGGGTTGTTCCCTTACTTGGCCTCACCTTCGTCCACTTCCTTGGTGCTCTCGGCACGGTGTTGTCAATGAACGACATCCATTGGAAGAGGACTGTACGTGGAGAGGTTGACAGTTGGGTCCACGGTCACACGCAAGGAAGTGCATCTTCTTTTTGTGTGTAGGAAGTGCCTCATTATTACGCGCAAAATAATGATTCCTCCTCCAGACAGCTGGGACCCACTGGAAGGGCCTCTGTATTTCACAAAAAAAAACATTCCCCCCGCTGACAGCTCGGATCCACCAGCTATCACGCACAAAAATAATGAATAGCCCCGCTGCTAGGTCGGTCCCACCATATTTGGAGGCTGACTTGTGGGTCTACTAAGTTGATGCAGACGCATGGGCTTTGTCAACTTAGTCAATATAAATGATTCTAGCTGCGGTGGCCATACAATGTCCATCCAAGGGTCGTCGTGCCTTTTCAACCTCTGGTCTTCTTGCTCCTGCCGCTTAAACCAGCATCGGTCGTGCCGCTTGCTCCTACCTCCCGTGGCCGGCTTTGTTGCCACACAGGCCTAACCGCCCACCCTACTGCCACCGCTGCACAGGCCTTCCCTCTACTCATCCACAACCCCTGTTAATCTCCAGAGTTGACAGCCTCAAACCGCAGCCAAAGCAGTCAACCCTCGTACTCCCCTCCATGTGGGCATCCACTGCTGCGTATTACCCGGCTCCGGGTCGATTCATTCCTAGGTCGCATCATCGTCCACCACCTTGGTGCTCTTGAGCAGTACGGCGTCGTCAACGCGGTTAACGAACGACATTCATCAGAAGAGGATTGTAAGTGGAGAGGAAGATAGCTGGGTCCATGGCCGCACGCAAGGAACTGCCACCTTATTACGTGCAAAATAATGATTCCTCCACCTGACACCTCGGACCTATCGGAAGGGCATCTGTATTTCGCGAAAAAGATGTTCCCCCTAATAGCTAGGACCCACCGGCTTTATCTTTGCACGGAAGGAACTGCCTTCTTACCCCCTGACAGTTGGGACCCACCAGGTTGAAGCGAAGGTAGCGTTATCTGTCCGGCCGCGAACGTGTACGTACGTAGCGGTCGATCGGTCTCTCTGCAGCGATGTGCCGTGGCTGAGTAAGGAGTGGCACGTGTTGAAGTGGAGGTGCCGACATAGCATGTCACGCAGTCCCATCTATATCGTGTACACATACATACGGTCAAGCTGTAATAGTAAATACGGCTACGTACATACATACGGGCGGGGTCTCAAACCTGTACTCACGCATACGAACGGCCAAGGCTCATGTACATGGAGAGGCAACGGACAGAAGCGACATCGTCTTGTTCATTGGTAGCTAACTGGCTGGGTCAGAACGGAGGAAACAGCGTCTTCTTCATCGAGAGCCAAGTGACTGGGTCGGAATGCGTCATGTTCATCGGGAGCGAAGCCACTAGGTCAGAACGCATCCTGTTCATCGGGAGCCAACCGGCTTGGATGGAATAGCCGAAACAAGGTCTGGCGTACCACAGAACGGAGGAAACGGGCCTTCTGTTTGACTTCATACGGTCAAAACAGGGTCCTATTCATCGGGAAGGGTCTCGCATACCGCAAAACGGTGGAAATGGACTTCTGTTCGAGCTCCTACGGTCAAAACGGGGTCCTGTTGATCAGGAGGGGTGTGGTGTACCACAAAACGGAGGAAACGTACTTCTCTTCGACCTCCTATGGTCGAAACGGGGGTCATGTTCATCGGGAGGGGTGTGGCATACCGCAAAACACCACAAGCTATTGTTCATCCATCGTCGACTTCCTCCAGCCTCCACCTGCTACTGTTCATCCACCGTTGAATCCCTCTAGCCTCCACCAGCTACTGTTCATCCATGGAGTCCTGTTCACCCAGCCTCCACTAGCTACTATTCATCCAGTCCTCCACGGGGTCTTTTTTATCCAGCCTCCACCGGCTACTGTTGAGCCAGCCCTCCATGGGATCATGTTCAACCAGCCCTCCACATACGGGGTCCCTCCACCGGCTACTGTCCATCCACCCCCACCTCCTCGATTGGGATCTTGTTCATCTAGCGGCAACGACCTCTACTACCACGGGATCCTATTCATCCAACCCACACCGGGAACTGTTCATCCAACCCCCACCAGGAACTGTTCATCCAACCCCAACCACGTATGTCTCGGCTCATTCAACCAACCCCCACATTCATTGTTCATCAAGAGGCAACAGGTTCGGTCGAGTTCAGTTAGAAGTAGTTGCGAAGAAATCACTCGGGTTCAGACAACAGCAAGGGATCGATCAGGGTTCAGCAACGTAGCTAGTGCAATCGCTCGGGTTCAGTTAGAGCCCAACGCCTGCTCAGTTTAGTTAGAGCGTAACACCTCGCACACATGCACGTACGTGTACAAGAGAAACATGCAAACCTCCGTGCATCTCTCGGCCCCGACCACCCACCGTAACCGGGAACTCCCCAAAATTTTCCTCGCCCTCACTTCTACCATGATTTTTTCATCATGGACGGCCCAAAGAATGTCATTCAGGTGCGTCTCCGGCCCGCCCAGGATGAAAAGCCCATTTTCTGTCATGATTTTTTGTGATAGAAGTAGGAGCCCACCACATCTATGATGATACCGGGTTTTTTCATAATTATCATCATAGAAGTGTGATAAGTATGACGGAAAAAAAATTCTTTCATCCCAAAATGTCACGGATGTGTCTTTTTTTTGTAGTGCAAGTTGGAGACTGAAGGAAATATGCCCTAGATGCAATAATAAAGTTGTTATTTTATATTTCCTTATTCATGATAAAGGTTTATTATTCATGCTAGAATTGTATTGACTGGAAATACCATGTCCCTAGTCAGCCTCTACTAGACTAGCTCATTGATCAAAGATGGTTAAGGTTTCCTAACCATGGACATGAGTTGTCATTAGATAACGGGATCACATCATTAGGAGAATGATGGGATGGACAAGACCCATTCGTAAGCTTAGCATATTGTTGTTCAGTTTATTGCTACTGCTTTCTTCATGTCAAATACATATTCCTTCGACTATGAAATATGCAACTCCCGGACGAATACGTTGTGTGCTATCAAACATCACAACGTAACTAGGTGATCATAAAGATGCTCTACAGGTATCTCCAAAGGTGTTTGTTGAGTTGGATAGATCGAGATTAGGATTTGTCACTCCGGGTATCAAAGAGGTATCTCTGGTCCCTCTCGGTAATACACATCATAAGCTTGCAAACAAAAGACTAAGGAGTTAGTTACGAGATGATATATTACAGAACGAGTAAAAAGACTTGCTAGTAACGAGATTGAACTAGGTATGAAGATACCGTCGACTGAATCTCGGGCAAGTAACATACCGATGGACAAAGGGAATAACGTATGTTGTCAAAACGGTTTGACCAATAAAGATCTTTCTAGAATATGCAGGAGCGATATGGGCATCTAGGTTCCGCTATTGGTTATTGACTGGAGACGTGGCTCGGTCATGTCTACATAGTTCTCGAACCATAGGGTCCACGCACTTAACATTCGTTGACGATATAGTGTTATAAGAGTTATATGATTTGGTGACCAAATGTTGTTCGGAGTCCCTGATGAGATCATAGACATGATGAGGAGTCTCGAAATGGTCGAGAGGTAAAGATTGATATATAGGACGATGGTATTCGAACACCAGAAGAGTTCCAGAGTGCACCGGGTAGTCATCGGGTTGCTGGAATGGGTTCCAGACACCCCCGGTAAGTGTATGGGCCTTATGGGCCAAAGAAGGGGATAGACAAGCCCACTATGGGGCTGGTGCATCCCTCTCATTGGCAGCCTGGCCCTGGGGGAAGGAAAGAGGAGGGGTGGCCCCTCCTGCCTTTCCCTCCTCGTGAGAGAAAGAAAGGGGGCGCCTTCTCCTCTTGCCTTCCTCCCGCACTCATATATGGAAGGGGGAATGCGGCTTGGTGTCGGATTTCGGGTTCCGCAAACCCTTGAGAGGTTCGAACTCTGGGGTGCGTGCGGAGATCTCAACCTACCCAGCCTGCCTACTCGTGATCCTCACAGCCTAGCGCGTCGAGCTCAAAGGGACAGAGAGACACATCAGTTTATCCTGGTTCAGGCCACCTTGCGGTGTAATACCCTAATCCATCTTTTGGGTGGATTGCCTCGATGGCCTGAGGATGAACTAGTACAGTGGATGAACAGCCTCACGAGGTGAGGTGTTCTTGAGCTCGGGTGAGCTGGTGAAGTGGTGAGAGAGGAATGGATCCGATCTCCTCGGCCCCCTTCTATGGTGGTGTCTAAGTCCTATTTATAGTGGCCTTGGTCCTCTTCCCAAATGTTGGCGGGAAGGGATCCCACAACAGCCATATTTGAAGGGGGACAATAAGTACACCCTATCTTGACTAAAGTGGTCTTCGCCCGCAAAAGCCTCTGGTCATGATGCTGTTGTGGTCTGGGCGATGACCTCCATCCTGCTGTCCTGGCGGTCTTGGTCTTGTTGCACTAGAATTGAAACCTTTGGCTGATTCCTTGGGACTCCGCGCCTTCTACTTGCCTCCTTTGCACCAAAGAGGAAACTGGTGCTCTGCGCCCGCTGGCGTCCGCCTGGCCTTGGTCATCATGGCTCATGTCAGCTGAGCCTCATGAGCTGCACCTTGCATAGAAGTCTCCACTCCTCGGGAGCCAGCCTGAGGAGGCCGGTCCCCTTGGAGGTCTTGGCGTCGCCCGCCTTGCGAGGCTTGGCCCCTCATGAGGGTCTTGAGTTGTTGATGCTGAAGCTGGGCCATACCAGGCCATCGATGGAGCCACACAGTGGGCCGCAGGCAGGCAAGTCAAGGTACCCCAGTATCCAGAACACTGACAGTAGCCCCCAGGCCCAAGCCGCGCTCAGACATGGCTTCTAGGCGAAGCCAAAGGACAAGTGTGGAACGCCGCGGGCCCTAACCACCTACGGCCTTGAACGACACGTGGTGGCTGATACGTCCCCAATGTATCTATAATTTTTGATTGTTCCATCCTATTATATTATCTGTTTTGGATGTTTAATGGGCTTTAATATGCTCTTTTATATTATTTTTGGGACTAACCTCTTAACAGGAGGCCCACTGCGAGTTTCTATTTTTTTTGCCTATTTCAGTGTTCTACAGAAAAGGAATATCAAACGGAGTCCAAATGGAATGAAACCTTTGCGAGGATCTTTCTTGGACCAAAAGCAATCCAGAAGACTTGGAGTAGAAGTCTGGTAGTCTACGAGGAGGCCACGAGGCAGGAGGGCGCGCCCCCCACCCTCGTGGGCCCCTCATAGCTCCATCGACCTACTTATTTCGCCTATATATACTCTTATATCCTAGAAACATCAGGGGGAGCAATGAAAACACCTTTCCATCGTCGCAACCTTCTGTACCTGTGAGATCCCATCTTGGGGCCTTTTCCGGCGATCTGCCAGAGGGGGAATCGATCATGGAGGGCTTCTACATCAACACCATAGCCTCTTCGATGAAGCGTGAGTAGTTTACCACAAACCTCCGGGTCCATAGTTATTAGCTAGATGGCTTCTTCTCTCTCTTTTATTCTCAATAACATGTTCTCCTCGATGTTCTTGGAGATCTATTCGATGTAATATTTTTTTGCGGTGTGTTTGCCAAGATCTGGTGAATTGTGGATTTATGAACTTGATTATCTATGAATGTTATTTGGTTCTTCTCTGAATTCTTATATGCATGTTTGATATCTCTGCAAGTTGTCGGATTTAGGATTCCGGTAAAACCCTTGAGGTTCGAACACTGGGTTGCGCACGAAGATTTGCCCCTACCGAATCTCGCCCTCAGCCTCGCCGCGATCTCTAAGCTTAGCTCGATGAACTCACAACACAAGAGACACAAGATTTATACTGGTTCAGACCACCGTTGTGGTGTAATACCCTACTCCAGTGTGGTGTGGTGGATTGCCTCTTGGGCTGATGGTGACCAGTACAAGGGGAAGAACAGCCTCCGGAGGCGAGGTGTTCTTGTGCTTGGTGGGTGGTTCTGCTCAAGGTGTCATTCCCCCCTTTCCTTGGTGGTGTCTAGTCCTATTTATAGAGGCTCTGGTCCTCTTCCCAAATATTGAGCGGGAAGGGAGCCAACAACAGCCAATTTGAAGGGGGGCAGCTAGTACAAGTTATCCTAACTAAAGGTGGTCTTCGCCTACCAAAGGCTATGGTGGTGACGCCATCTTGGGCTCCATGGTGACCTCCATCCCATTGTCCTGCTGGTCTTGGTCTTGTTGCACCGATATGGAAACCTTTGCTTGATGCCTCGGTACTCCACACCTGCGCTTGCCCCCTTAGCACCAAAGGGGAAACTTGGACACTGCGCGCGCTGGCACCCGCTTGGCGCCGCCTGGCCTTGGTCGTCATTGTTTGCGTCATGGGAACCTCGCGAGGTACCCCTTGCCTTGATCTCTCTGGCCCCCTCGCAAGCCTGCCTGGCGAGGCCACTCCTGAGGAGGCCTTGTGTCATCCGCCTCGCGAGGCTTGGCCCCTCACGAGGGTCTTGAGTGTTGGTTGACGAAGACAGGTCGTACTGGGCCCCTGGTGGAGCCACGCCGTGGGCCGCGGGAAGGCAAGTCTAGGGACCCTCGTTCCCAAAATGCTGATAGCAGCCCCCGGTCCCAAGGCACGCTCGGACTTGGTTTAGTGGCGAAGCCAAAGGGCAAGTGTGGAGCATCGCGGGCCCCAACAGCTTGCGGCCTTGGTCGACGCATGGCCACTGATTGGACGTGGGCGTCTCCGCTTCTCCACGCTGCCTCGGCAACTGCCCGTCTGACAAAAGGCTGGCGCAGGCAAGGCTTGCCTTCATTGCCTTCCTTCGTCTTGCTCCAGATTCCCTTTCTCACCCCTTGCTTCCGAAATCTCCAGGTCCACTTTGATCCCTTCCCTTTCAGCGACCGATGGTGCCCCGCAAGGTCAAGGTTGATGCGTCGCCGGCTTGGTACGAGCCGGCCCTGAACGCGCCCATTGTCCCGGAGAAGAATCGTGCCGCCACACACTTGATAACGGCGAGGGAGAGCAATGAAAAGGGGAAGACCGAACTCCGGGCCGGCTCCGTCGTGCCAGAGGCTCAGGGGAGCACCTTCTATCCCTTCTTCACGAGCATCGTCGTCGCAGGCCTGGTTCCCCCCTTCTCCGACTTCTTCTATGCCGTCCTCCGCCATTACAGGTTGCGGGCCCTTCATCTCCATCCCAACTCCATTCTTCTCTTGTCAATTTTCGCCTACTACTGCGAGGCGTATATAGGGGTGATGCCGTCCATGGCCCTGCTGCGCCACTTCTTCTTCCTTTGAACCAACGGCGACCTGAAAGGATCGAGAAGAGGTGTCTAGAGGGGGGTGAGGGATTCCTGGATAAGGGGGTATCCGGACAGCCGGACTATTGGACTATGAAGATACAAGATTGAAGACTTCGTCCCGTGTCCGAATGGGATTCTCCTTGGCATGGAAGGCGAGCTTGGCGATTCAGATGTAGATCTCCTTCTCTGTAACCGACTCTGTGTGACCCTAGCCCCCTCCGGTGTCTATATAAACCGGGGGGTTTATTCTGTAGGACACAACAGCAATCATACCATAGGCTAGCTTCTAGGGTTTGCCTCTACGATCTTGTGGTAGATCAACTCTTGTAATACTCATATCATCAAGATCAATCAAGCAGGAAGTAGGGTATTACCTCCATCGAGAGGGCCCGAACCTGGGTAAAACATCGTGTCCCTGGTCTCCTGTTACCATTAGCCTTAGACACACAGTTCGGGACCCCCTACCCGAGAACCGCCGGTTTTGACACCGACATTGGTGCTTTCATTGAGAGTTCCTCTGTGTTATCGCTGTAAGGCTCGATGGCTTCTCCAACCTTCAACAACGCCGTCCAGGATGAGACTTTTCTCCCCGGACAGATCTTCGTGTTTGGCGGCTTCGCACTGCGGGCCAACTCGCTTGGCCATCCACAGCAGATCGACAGTTGCGCCCCTGGCCATCAGGTCAGGTTCAGGAACCTAAACTACATTGCCGGCGTCTGCGGAGACTTGATCTTTGACGTATTCGAGCCCACGTCAGGAGCGCCGAACGGTCACCACGCGCATGACTTAGATCTGCCGTCGGACAGTATTCAGGATATCGCCCCTGCCATGGCTCCGGACTTTGATCCAGAGCAGATCGTGCCATCCGAGGACGGGTGGATGGACCCCACCACGGAGGCTGCACACCTATCGGCGTTGGAGCCGAACACAAACTCCACTTCTAAGGAAATCTGTGTCTCCGGACCCCCGGACTTGTCTTCGGTCGTAGGTCCCGGACCACGTGCATCCATGCCCATCGAATCTGGTTGGGCTCCAGTGATGGAATTCACCGCCGCGGACATCTTCCATCACTCCCCCTTTGGCGATGTGCTAAATTCATTAAGGTCTCTCTCTTTGTCAGGAGATTCCTGGCCAAACTATGTTCGGCTCGAGTGGGAAGCAGGCGACGAAGAAATTCGTCACCCACCCACCACCCACTTCATAGCCACAGTCGATGATTTGACCGACGTGCTTAACTTCGACTCTGAAGACATCGACGGTATAGACGCCGATGCGGGAGAAGAACAAGAACCACCGCCCACAGGGTGCTGGACTTCCACCTCTTCATATGATATATATATATATGGTGGATACTCCCAAAGAAAACAATGGTGATGAGGCAACAGGAGATAACCCCTCAGGGAAGAAATCAAAGCATGGGCATCATCGGCGCCGCTCTAAACCCCATCACAGCAATATCGGCATAGGAGATGGAAACAATCTAGATACTGACAAAGATGAATATAGTCCTGATTAGCCTGCCTTTGAACAGGCCGAACAGGAGCACGGGCATGCTAGCCCAGGCAAACAGGCGACGGACGGAGATTTGAAGGAAGACAACTATATGCCTCTCTTCGAAGACAAGGCGAGCCTAGGCAACGACGAATTCGGTGTGCCTAAGGATCCCATGGAGGAGGAACGCCTCAAGCGCCGGCTCACAGCCACTGCAATAAGATAGAAGAAGCAACAACAGTTGCAAGACAGACGTACTAAGGTCTGGGCAGCTGAGGAATACGGACCCAAGCGACGAACAAAATGCTACCCAAGGCGCAGGCTGCTATCTCAATTTGAGGAGGAGGCACTAAAAGCCAGAGGCCAGCCTACACCCCGCCGACAACACATTACGACCGGGGGCTACTCACAAGATCAGCAATACATGCTAAAAACAACATAACAGGCATCCCGGGCACATCATCAGCCAAGAAAAACCTCTGCAAAACTTGGCGCAACAAATATAAGCGCCCAAGATGAAGGATAATGCCCAAGACACAGTAGTCCATATAGGAGCCAGTAGCCCTCAGCCCGTTTAACGGGAGAAGATAGGAACGGCAGCCAATCATACCAATAGAGAATGTTGGGTCTTTAAACAAATCGGCAGATCAGCGCCGGAAACGATAATAAGGGCTCTCCAAACAAAATCGTGAACACAACAAGAACCACCCACATAGGAGCCAACAAACAGTCTCCGGGGCGCCAACTCAACAAAGCAAGTTGCCCCGTCGTATAAAAATATGACCGATAATCTTCGATCGACTAGACTATCTGGCCAATATCAACCAGAGATATCACCCTGTTGGCGGTGACAACAGTCCAAACTGGCTGCACCAGGGCATGGTGCGCCGGATAGGGATTGATCACTCGAGGATCATGCCCACTAAAAAACTCATTTCAGAGTGTCATAACTAGGCGCGAGGGTCATTTAGGCCCCGCCACTCTGGAGATGATCTTCGGATCACCAAAAAGTCGCCATGCCAAAGAATCAACCTTCGACATTACACCTCTAGGCAGTAGCTATTTAAGCACTGCCAGGATAAACTGCGACTCAACGCATTATCACACAAGACCCACGTAATGTAGTCACAATTACGAGCAGGACCGAGTTTCACCTCAGCGCCGAAGAGTATTCGGCCACTATAGCAAAAAATAAAAACAAACGAGCCGTGGCTTTTTCAATCGAACCTTGATTCGACAACCAAACTCCCGGACACCGACAAAGGAGTCCGAACTGCTTCACAATACCTCAGCCTAATCAGGGCTCAAACAGACCCTCCGGCATAAGCTAGGCGGGCCACATTACACGGCTCAGCCGTTGCGCAGCGCACACACGCCTTTAGCATTTTTGCAGGTTTGCCTCTGCGCATAACTGGACCGGCGACATGGAACTAGCTCGGATGCACAAAGAGGGAATCTTCAACCCACCCGAATACAATTCGGATACTACTTCGGATCTGTGCACAGCTCCCTACCGCCCAGTCCCAACAGGTTCTGCCGTCATGCCTCCTTTTTACAACATGCACCGTACTCATACGCATAACCGTATTACTTGAATACCACATGTAGAGTCATTTAATGCTTACCTGCTATCATTTCTCACTGAAATTTTGTCATAAAACGGCATCCGAACATCGTGTTACGCCTTAAAACGCCAGGGGCTTCATTGCGCCCGCACTATGGCAACAAAGCCCGACCACCTTCTCGGTCGTTCGGCACCCCGAACTTATAGCATTATATGCATCAGCTCCGAATCATGTCTTGGGTCATTAGTTGGGTTTGCCCGGCTCCCATGTTTTGGTACCTTACGTTCCGCAATATCAGCTAAGGTAGCACTGGGAGAACTGCTGCTATTGTGTCCCGGTTATTCCGGACGAACACCTTAATAGAGAAAGCCAAAAGCTGACTGTAATGATAAGGCGAGAGCTGGTCAGCTATTCGAGAGGTTGTAAAATCTTTAAAGATTTATTCCGCACAATGCCATAATAAAATGTTGAGTGCGAAGGATCGGTCTACCGATCAGGCGCTATTAGAGCCCCTCGTGCGATCTTCCGAACACCAGGGGCTGCGCCTCCCATACTCGAATTCCTATGGCTAAGCGAGAGTCATAAAGCCCTATAGTCCGATTGCCTGGTTCGCTGTGTTGAACACCTCCTTGATGGACCCAAGAATGGGATAAAGAGTGTTCAAATGTATCCCGAACACCCCCATAATTCCTACGTGGGGGAAGAAGCCGACGACTGGCCAACTCTCAAGACTAATATATAAAACGGCTGCGTAGGAATAAATTTTCTACATAACAGGCAAATATATAAAAGTGACTTTGTTCCGCCTTACAAAGGATAGCATGACTGCCCTTAGGGAAAAATAATGTCTTCTGCACATTGCTCCGCCGCAAGGCAGGCCCCTTTCAGGACACCATCATAGTATAATTCGGGCTTGTGGTGCTCCTTCCCCTCCGGCGGCCCCTCGGTTATCAGCTTCTCAGCATCCAGCTTCCCCCAGTGCACTTTCGCACGGGCAAATGCCATTCATGCCCTTCTATACAAACCGACCGCTTAACGACATCCAGCCCAGGACAGGCACTCACAATTCGCTTCATGAGCCCGAAGAAACTGCTTGGAATAGGCTTGGCGGGCCATAGCCAGATAACCAAATCCTTCATGGCTAGTTCGATCGCCTGGTGCAGTTCAATCAGCTGCTTCAGCTGGTTGACAAACGGCACCGAATAATTCGGTGCCAAATACTGCGACCAAAAGAGCTTCTTCGCAGTCTCCTTCCCCTCAGCTCGGCAGAATTGGGCAGCGTCAGATATGCTGCGCGGCAGATCCGCAAACGCACCTGGAGAAATAAGGATTCAATGGGTCACCCTGAATCTTCCCTGCTTTCGCATATAAATTGCTTCAACATAGGGAAAAACCTTACCAGCCGCAATCTTCCTTGCCTCCTGAATATCCTTTAGAGCACCTTGGGCTTCCTCCCCAGCATTAGTTGCGGCTTGAAGAGCATGGGCGAGTTCGGATTCTTTCAATGATAGACTCTGCTCCAAAGTCTCGCTTTTCTGCACGGCCTCCTGAAGTTGTTGTTCAGCTTCAACAACCTTGGCATCGTGCTTCTCGCGAAGGGCATGTTCTATGGCTGCCTTCTTTTCGGCTAAGGCCACAGCCTTCGTCAATGCCTCAATTTCGGCGTTCTCCCCTAGAGCACGCGGTATATATACCCTCATTAGGCATGCCTACTTAATTGTGCTAAACTCAACAAGGTTTTCGACATACCTTAATTATCCTCCAACTGCTTCTTCACCCGGCCAACTTCTTCGGCCTGCTCCAGACTCTGCTTCAGTCCGGATACTTCCACAATATGAGAAGCGGCAGCCGCTGCAGACGCCTATTTATAAAATAAAAATATGCATGTCATTGAGTCTCCTGAGGAAGGACATTTGATTCCCTGTCCGGTTCCTCCTTTCACCGGATAGTGTATCAGGGGCTACTATCTACACTATGACAAATCTCCTAAAAAACTTACCTCCAAGCCTTTTATAAGGCTGATGCAGGATTCATTCAGCCCAATTTCAGCGGCCTAAATCTTTTCAATTACCATGCCCATAAGTGTGCAATGTTCATCAATGATGGAAGCGCTCTTTAGCGCTGTCAATAAGCTGCCCGGCACCTCTGGTTGGGCAGAGGTCGCCGATGGAGCAGGATCACCTCCTCTAGTCAAGGGGAGCTGCCCGCCTAAACCCGGAGCTTCAAGGGTCTCTAGAGTTGTGTCTAGCTGCGGGTCGAATCCAATATCGACCCCGCCATCGACACTCAGTGGAGCCGCCGCTCCCGTGTACCCGGCCCCTGAGATATGCCCCTCCTGGTTTAGCTCCTTTTGGGACGACACCTCGGTGTCATGTCCGAGCTTCGGGGAAGGGGCCCTTGGAGGTGTCTCACTCTCAAGGGCATCTGAGCCCAACGAATCCTCCGATGAGGACTGTTCGGCACGAGACCTGGCCGGGCTGCAAGAAGTAAGGCACAAGTTAATCTATTTGTGCCTTGATAATCCAGGAAGCATAGGCGTGTTCGGATTTTGTGCACTTATGAATTTTCCAGGGGCTGAGCCCGGGGAGCCCACTCCGGGCTGCTGTCGGTAGCCGTAGTGGACGCCTCCGGCAGGGGAGTTTTTCCCCTCTTAGGCAATTCGGCCTCCAGAGATGAGGAGGCCATCCTTTTCTTTCCTCCCCCGTGAGGGATTCATCTTCCTCCTCCTCTTCCTCTTCAGAGGATAGAAGGGTATTGGTGTCTTTGGATTTTGTATCGGAAGCCCCGCGACGATGCATGCTGCCCCTGGTCTCCTTGGCCTCTTTATGGGCCTCTTTCTTTGGCGCCTTGTAAGGCGTCGGGACCAGCATCTTCGTCAGAAGTGGTCTGGCCGGTTCTTCTGGCAGCGGGGCTGGACAATGTATCCACCCCGCCTTCTTTGTCCATCCCTAAGATGATAGTGGGATGCACGGTTAGGACACCTTCCTCGGGATATAACAATGAAACATATGGGTGGGCAAGATATAATGACTACTTACCGGACTCGTGGGGCGGCACAGTTGGTACCCGCGGTCCGCGGCGGAGTCCGGCCACGGTTTGCCAGACTTAAAAAGCACCTTCTAGATGTCCTGGTGCGACGAACCGTAAAGCTCTCGCAGGGTCTGGTGCTCGGCCGGGTCATACTCCCACAAATTGTAGACTCGGTGCTGACAGGAAAGAACCAGGCAGACCAACATCACCTGAACCACATCAACAAGCCGGATGGCCTTATCTTCCATACCTTTGACGCGTGTCTGGATCATCGATATCTCGTCAGATGACGACCAGTTCAAGCCCTTCTCGGGCCACGACGTAAGCTGCAAGGGGGCTCCGGATCGGAACTCAGGAGTTGCGGCCCACTTTTTGCCGCACGGCTCAGTGATATAGAACCACTGTTGCTGCCACTCCTTGACAGAATCATTGAAAGTACCTGTCGGCCATGTGACATTGGGCATCCTGCTCACCATGGCACCTCCGCACTCGGCGTGTCACCGTTCACCACCTTGGGCTTCACATTGAAGATCTTCAGCCATAAGCCAAAGTGTGGCGCGAGGCAGAGAAAGGCATCGCACACGACAATAAACGTCGAGATGTTGAGGAAGGAATTGGGGGATAGATCGTGGAAATCGATCCCATAATAATACATGACGCCGCGAACGAATGGGTGAAGGGGAAACCCGAGCCCACGAACAAAATGAGGAAGAAATACAACCCTCTCATGGGACTCCGGAGTGGGGACAATCTGTCCCGCCGCCGGGAGGCGATGGCCGATCTCCTGGGCCAAGTACCCGGCCTCTCGAAGCTTTTTGATATCCTTCTCCTGGATAGTAGAGGCCATCCACTTGCCTCCTGCTCCGGATCCAGACATTTTCAGAAGGACCTCTGATGGTGGAGAAGATGAAAGCTTGGGTGTTAGGGCTCAAGCGAAAGGGAATGGACGAGCAGAAGGAGAAGGCGTGGGTAAAAGGGGAGAGGCCTTTCCTCTTCATAAAGACAATGAAACTCTGCGCCTCCCCGCTTGCCTAATAAAACTTGCTTGTTCCCCAATCACCATGTTTGATGGCACGGTTGGGTTACCCATGCCCGTATTGATGAGAATACCGCGATAAGGGGACACGATCTCTGCTTTGACAAGACGTGTCAAAGAAACCGCCTCGCAATATGTGCGGTATCTGGTTATAGAAAACGGCTCGAGTAAAAGTTGGGCCATGGCATGATGCCATGCTATGAAGAGTTGTCAGCAGATTAGATTCGTGGTTTATTATTCTCTCTATGGTGGTATATGAAATTTGTCTTGCAGATTCGGACACGGTCCTTGTGTTTGGAATTTAACTTGGAGTATTCGGAGATGGAACCCGCCTTGCAATGCCGAAGACAATCTGCACGCCGGACTCATCGTCATTGAAGCCTGGTTCAGGGGCTACTGAGGGATTCCTGGATAAGGGGGTATCTGGACAGCTGGACTATGTACATTGGCCGGACTGTTGGACTATGAAGATACAAGATTGAAGACTTCGTCCCGTGTTCGGATAGGACTCTCCTTGGCGTGGAAGGCAAGCTTGGCGATTCGGATGTAGATCTCCTTCTCTATAACCGACTCTGTGTGACCATATCCCCCTCCGGTGTCTATATAAACCGGAGGGTTTAGTCCGTAGGACACAACAACAATCATACCATAGGCTAGCTTCTAGGGTTTAGCCTCTACGATCTCGTGGTAGATCAACTAATACTCATATGATCAAGATCAATCAAGCAGGAAGTAGGGTATTACCTCCATCGAGAGGGCCCGAACCTGGGTAAAACATCGTGTCCCCAGTCTCTTGTTACCATTAGCCTTAGACGCATAGTTCGGGACCCCCTACACGAGATCCGCCGATTTTGACACCGACAGGGGGTGATTAGACACTATGTACCAAAAGTTGCAGTTTTTAATTTTCTTAAGTTGAAGTGGAGTTGGCACAAGTTTAACTATCACAATACATATCAAGCGAGCATGCAAAGAGTATATGGGCAGCGGAATGTAAAGCATGCAGCTTGCAAGAATGTAAAGGGATGGGATTGGAGTGTGCAAATGCAATTTGGAGACACGAAGATTTTTGAGCCGTGGTTCCGATAGGTGGTGCTATCGTACATCCATGTTGATGGATACTTCAACCCACGAAGGGTCACGGCTGCGCGAGTCCATGGAGGGTTCCACCCACGAAGGGTCCACAAAGAAGCAACCTTGTCTATCCCACCATGGGCGTCGCCCACGAAGGACTTGCCTCACTAAGGGTAGATCTTCACGAAGTAGGTGATCTCCTTGCCCGTACAAACTCCTTGGTTCAACTCCACAATCTTGTCGGAGGCTCCCAAGTGACACCTAGCCAATCTAGGAGACACCACTCTCCAAGAAGTAACAAATGGTGTCTTGATGATGAACTCCTTGCTCTTGTGCTTCAAATGATAGTCTCCCCAACACTCAACTCTCTCTCATTGGATTTGGATTTGGTGGAAATAAGATTTGAGTGGAAAGCAACTTGGGGAAGGCCAGAGATCAAGATTCATATGGTAGGATTGGAATATCTTGACCTCAACACAAGTGTAGGTGGTTCTCTCTTAGAAAATGTAGGTTGGAAGTGTAGGCATGTTCTGATGGCTTTCTCCATGAATGAAGAGAGGGTGGAGGGGTAAATATAGCCCCCACACAAAATCTAACCGTTACACACAACTTACCAATCTCGGTAGGACCGAATTGAGAAACTCGGTCGGACCGATTTAGCAAATCAAGTGACTGTTAGGGTTTTCGGTGGGACCGACATGCAACTCGGTAGGACCGATATGGTTAGGGTTAGGGCATAACGTAATCTTGATGAAACCGATTACACAAACTCAGTGGGACCGATTTTGGTAATAAGCTAACCAAAGAGTTGGTCAGGCAAACTCGGTGGGACCGATTCGCTCATCTCGGTGAGACCGAAATGTTATGAAAAGGAAACAGAGAGTTTACATTGCAATCTCGGTAGGACCGATTACACAAACTCGGTGGTACCGATTTTGGTAATGGATACATACAGAGAGATTACAACCCCATCTCAATGAGACCGAGATCCCTATTAGTGAGACCGATTTGCCTAGGGTTTGTGGCAGTGGATAGAAAGAATTGGTGGGGCCGAGTTTGACTTTTGGTTTAGGTCATAGGTGGATGTGAGAAAGTAGTTGAGGGCTTTGGAACATATCACGAAGCATTTTGAGCAAGAACCTCATTAAGCAACACATCATCCCTCCTTGATAGTATTGGCTTTTCCTATAGACTCAATGTGATCTTGGATCACTAAAATAGAAAATGTAGAGTCTTGTGCTTTGAGCTTGAGCCAATCCTTTTGTCCTTAGTACTTTGAGGGACCCACTTCCTCTAGTCCATGCCACTCCATTGTTGAACTTATCTGAAACATACTAGGTAAATGTATTAGTCCAACAAGAGATATGTTGACATAAATTACCAAAATCACCCAGGGAGCACTTGTGCTTTCAATCTCCCCCTTTTTGGTAATTGATGACAACATACATCAAAGCTTTAGATAAAGATATAGAGAATAACAAGTAAAGCTTTGGAAAGACATGTAACTTGCATAGTCTCCCCCTACATGTATGCAATCAAGTAAATATGGAATATAGGAGCATGTGAATGCATAAGCATGACAGAGAAGGCAATGTATTACATGTATCTTGGCTATATGCATCAGAGCAAAAGATGTGAATATGGGAAATGTACCTTCATGCTCATGAGTCCTTCTTGCAAATAGTATGTACATCAACAAGAGATCCTCATACACATGATTGTGATGCATATACTTACCTTGTGGTCTTCAGTTGGCTTAGGATGGGATGAACCTATGAAAACAAGGTTAGATAACACAGATGCACCTACTAGCCAGAGCAATTAAAAGAAACCACATGAATACCAAGACTGGGATGACATGTAGAGAGTGAGTACTGAGTACTCCATTAGATATAGACATGTCCCCAAAGGTAAAGATGTGCAATGAATTCAAGGATTTTCTTCCCTTAGATGTCTTGCTCCGCCTGAATCGAACATGGGATACTGGGAGAAGATAGGGAAATAGAAAATCAGAGCTCAAGGAAAAGAAACAGAGCTAATGCAAACACACAAATAAATATGAACATGTCTTTCCCCTCTTAAAGACATGTGACTTCTCTCCTCTTGAACACCAAGCATCTGGGGTCCTTGAAGATTACTGAGGGAGTCCTGGACGAGGGGGTGTCCGAATAGCCGAACTATCATCATCGGCCGGACTCCAAGACTATGAAGATGCAAGATTGAATACTTCGTCCCGTGTCCGGATGGGACTTTCCTTGGTGTGGAAGGCAAGCTTGGCGATACGGATATGTAGATCTCCTACCATTGTAACTGACTCTGTGTAACCCTAGCCCTCTCTGGTGTCTATATAAACCAGATGGCTTTAGTCCGTAGGACGAACAACAATCATACCATAGGCTAGCTTCTAGGGTTTAGCCTCCTTGATCTCGTGGTAGATCCACTCTTGTAACACACATCATCAATATTAATCAAGCAGGACGTAGGGTTTTACCTCCATCAAGAGGGCCCGAACCTGGGTAAAAACATCGTGTCCCTTGTCTGCTGTTACCATCCGCCTAGACGCACAGTTCGGGACCCCCTACCCGAGATCCGCCGGTTTTGACACCGACATTGGTGCTTTCATTGAGAGTTTCTCTGTGCCATCGCCATCAGGAAGGATGCCTTTTCCCGTCTTTAAAGACGGTGCTGTCGTCAAGGGAGCTTTGGCCGCCGGCCAGACTATCCGGCTAGGCGGTTTTCTTATGACCGCCTGTTCGGCCACCGCTGCAACAATGACCTCTCAGGTCATCAAAAGCGATCTTCACGTCAGCTTGAAATTCACCGAGCAGCTAGATCCGATTGAGCTCTCCTCCGTAAACGAGCTCTTGGATCGCATCGCCGCCCTGGGAGTCGCTACAGACTACGATCAGATTGGTCTTAAAACCAATCTAAGATAAATTAACTCTCCCCAGGCTACCCACCACGTTGTTGTGGTAGAGGAACAATGCGGCGACTCTTCTTCTATGTTAAAAACCAGCTATATCTGGATTCCTGATCCCTCCATGCCGGATTCCCGCGGAGAGACGGACGTCAATCAAATACTGAACCTAAAGTCAGGTATCGGACCAGATTCGTTGGAAGGCATCCAACAGACCAAGCTTCCAAATCCGGAAGCTTCTTGGCCTTTGAGCCTCAGATCGGGCGGGGTTCCGAACTTAATACCACCCGCCCACCCAAACATAAGCGATCTATCTCAAATACGGCAAGAGCCCGATGAAACAGTACATCATTACTGGGCCAGATTCCTCCTGGTTATGAACAGGATAAAGGACTGCCGTGAAGAAAACGCGATTTCAATTTTTTGCAACAATTGCACGGACAAGGGAATCATAAATGCCATAAGTCGTCGCGAAGTTACACGCTTCGACCTAACGACCATTGTACAAAAATACTGTGCGATGGAGAGCGCCTGGAAAACCAAAACCAGGTTTTGGGACAATCCGGCCCTGAATACAACCCCAGTCCGAAATAAAAGGGTGCGTCATACTCAAGCCCCTGGATTAAAAACCAAAAAGCAAAAAACCCCTAAAGGGTACGGAACCGTACTGGAGGGATGGCTCAACGGACCCTGCAAAATCCACAGTACGGAGGGCGCCACTCCAACACATAGCCTTCGAGCATGTTGGATACTATGGCAGGTGGCCAAAAGTGGCGAAGGCTTTTTAGCCCCGGGCAACCAGCCCAGCAGTACCAGTACGGTATTAACAGTCTTCGAGACTTTCGCATCAAATAACATGCGGAAACGAACAATCCGCAGCCTCGCCGAAGTCTACCAAGTAGCAACAGCAAATCCATGGAGCGACACGGCTATCACCTTCAATGCCAACGACGAACCTAAATTCCGAACAGCTAGAGCACCAGCCGCATTGGTCCTTAGTCCGATAGTGGACGGCTTTCGTCTTACCAAGGTACTCATGGATGGCGGCAGCGGATTAAACCTCATCTACGAAGAAACCCTTCAAAAAATGGAAATTGACTGGAGCCACATTGAGCGAAGCAGCACAACCTTCAGGGGAATAATCCCTAGTCGAGAAGTACACTGCACAGGAAAAATCACACTAGATGTAGTGTTCGTCTCGCCGGACAATTACAGGTCCGAAGAGGTCACATTCCAAGTGGCCCCATTCGGCAGCGGATATCACGCCTTGTTAGGGCGAGAGGCATTCACAATCTTCCAAGCTATACCCCATTACGGGTACATGAAGCTCAAAATGCCCGAACCCAATGGAATAATCACTCTCGCCAGTGATCTAGATACAGCACTCCGCGCTGAAAATAAGACAGCCGCACTGGCCCTAGAGGCATTATCCGAAGCCCTAGCGGCAGAGGAACTAACTGCGCTGCCTCCACGGTGGATAGGGACGATGTGATACTCGATAAGAGGTCCAAGTCCACCTCTTTTAAACCAGCAGACGAAATAGTCAAATTCCAGGTCCATCCAACAGACCCCACAAAGACGGTCTCCATTGGGGCACAATTAAATCCTGATGTAGAAGCCGCACTACGAGAATTCCTTCGGGAAAATTGGGACATTTTTGCCTGGCACCCTTCAGATATGCCAGGAATCCCACGCAGGCTGGCAGAGCACAACCTAAATATCCTAAAAGGATTCAAGCCAGTCAAACAAGCTCTTCGGCGATTTTCCGAACCCAAAAGACAGGCCATGGGAGAGGAGCTAGCCAAACTCTTAGAAGCCGGATTCATCAGAGATATAAAACATCCGGACTGGCTAGCCAACCTAGTAATGGTACTAAAAAAGGACAAATCCTGGCGCCTTTGCATCGATTTCAAAGACCTTAACAAGGCTTGTCCAAAGGACCCTTTCCTTCTCCCTCGCATCGACCAAATCATAGATGCTACCGCAGGGCACGATTCATTGTGCTTCCTCGACGCATACTCCGGATACCATCAAATCAAGATGGCAGAAAAAGACCAGGCCGCAACGGCATTCATTACTCCATATGGGCCATTCTGCTTCAACACAATGCCCTTCGGACTAAAAAACGCTGGCGCAACATATCAGCGCATGATTCAGACATGTCTGGCTACCCGGATAGGCAAGACGGTAGAGGCTTACGTAGACGATGTGGTCGTCAAGACCAAACACGTCGAAACTCTAGTAGACGACTTGACGGTGACATTCAACAACCTCCGAGCATATGACATTAAGCTCAACCCGGAAAAATGTGTTTTCGGCGTACCAGCCGGAAAGCTCTTGGGCTTCATCGTATCCGGTAGAGGAATTGAAGCAAACCCAGCCAAGATCCGAGCTCTGTCACAATTGGATATCCCAAAAGACCTCAAGCAAATACAAAAACTAACTGGATGTGTGGCGGCTCTAAGCCGCTTCATCTCCCGTCTGGGAGAAAAGGCACTGCCCCTCTATCGCCTCCTCCGACGCACCGAACACTTCGAGTGGACGGATGTTGCTGCTGCCGGACTCGAAGAAATTAAGACCGTATTGGCAACAAATCCGGTCCTGGCCGCGCCCAACCTGGGCGAACCCATGTTATTATACATCGCGGCAACACATCAAGTTGTCAGCGCCGCACTCGTCGTCGAACGAGAAACAGAAGGGCACAAATTCCCTCTTCAAAAACCAGTGTACTACGTATCCACTGTCCTAACTCCATGCAAATACCGTTACCCACATTATCAAAAGATAGTGTATGCGGTGTTCATGGCATCCCGGAAGCTGCGACACTACTTTCAAGAGTGTTCCATAATGGTGGCCTCCGAAGTACCTCTCAACGATATTATAAACAATTGCGATGCGACGGGCAGGATTGCAAAATGGGCCATTGAGCTCTTACCATTTGATATAACCTACAAACCACGGCGAGCTATCAAGTCGCAAGTTCTGGCTGACTTCATCGCCGAATGGACCGAAGCCGAACTCCCTAAAGAGTACGGCGCATACTCCAGTTGGATCATGCATTTCAATGGCTCCAAAATGTTGGTTGGCTTGGGGGCTGGCGTCGTCTTGACGTCCCCAACCGGAGACACAGTACAATACGTGCTTCAAATAATATACACGGACTCCAACAACGCAGCCAAATACGAGGCCCTTCTACATGGCCTCCGGATGGCAATCTCCATGGGCATTCAACGCCTAGAGGTGCGCGGGGATTCAAAACTCACAATATCCCAAGTAAATGGAGACTTTGACGCCAAAGATCCGAAAATGGCAGCCTACTGCAACGCCGTCCTAAAAATGTCAGCTCGGTTTGAAGGACTCGAATTCCACCATGTAGCCCGGGATAACAACCAGGCAGCAGACGTGTTGGCACGCATCGGTGCAAAACGCGACGCCGTCTCTCCAAACATCTTCCTGGAACGGCTCTTTAAGCCATCCGTATTATGGGAAGAGGAGTCCGGAAATAACAATCCGGAACCAGCTGCATCACCTAACTCAGACCATTCTGACACAATCGGCGGCTCAACCAATGAAATAACACCTTCAGCCCACGAAATAATGGCAGTAATTGCCCCGTGGACGGAACCATTCCTAGCCTACTTAATCAGGCAGGAACTTCTCGAAGACCAAAATGAGGCCCGCTGCATAGTTCAGTGATCTAAAGCCTACAAGGTCCATGAGGGAGAACTTTATAAGAAAAGCACAACCGGAGTCCTTCAAAGGTGTATCTCCGAAGAGGAAGGGCGAAATCTCCTGGCTGAAATTCACGCGGACTCGGCGGGCACCACGCTGCAGCCCGGGCCCTTGTAGGCAAGGCCTTCCGTACAGGATTTTATTGGCCAACAGCCCGGGCAGATGCTTAGGACTTAGTCCAACGATGCGTCGGTTTCCAGCTCTTTGCTAATCAGAGCCACATGCCACCCACCGCCCTCAAAACTATACCCATCACCTGGCCGTTCGCGGTCAGGGGGCTTGACATGGTTGGACCCCTTAAAGGGGGAACCCACAAGCACAAATACTTATTGGTCATGGTGGACAAATTCACCAAATGGATAGAGGCCAAGCCGGTTAAAACGGCAGAATCCGGACCTGTGATAGACTTCATATCCGGGGTAGTACACCGTTTTGGCGTCCCCACAGCATCATCACTGATAACGGCACGAATTTCATGGCCGACAAGGTTAAACTCTGGTGCAAAAACATGGGCATCAAGCTTGACTACGCTTCAGTCTATCACCCCCAAACTAACGTCAAGTCGAGCGAGCAAATGGTCTAATCATGAGCGGCATCAAACCCAGACTAGTGCGGTCCCTCAAGGAATCTAACATGCACTGGGTAGAGGAGCTCGACTCCATACTCTGGGGGCTGCGGACCACGCCAAACCGCACTAGCGGATTCACACCATTTTTTATGGTGTACGGCGCAGAGGCAGTTCTGCCCTGCGATATAATTCATGACTCACCTCGCGTGCGCATGTACGAAGAAAGAGAAGCCGAGTTGGATCGGCAGGACAGTTTGGATGCCTTAGAGGAGGAGCGGGACGTGGCAAAAGCTCGTTCCGCATTCTATCAGCAGCAGGCTCGAAGATATCAAAGCAGAGAAGTACGGGCCAAAACTTACAATGTTGGCGAACTTGTTCTACGCCTGCCGGACAAGAAAAAGGACAAACTTAAGCCCAAGTGGGAAGGTCCCTTCATCATCGACCAAGTCCTGACCGGCGGAGCATACCGTCTACGTAACGCATCTGACAACCGACTTGAGCTGACCCCATGGAACGCAGCCCGTCTCCGAAGATTCTATGCCTAACGCCGGACTCAGAGTTCGTCTCACTCCTCCGTCCACCTTTTTACATTTTTACTGTCTCTTGTCCCCCTCCTTCTTCCCACTTTTTTTTACCTTTGATAGGCTGATTTGTGCATTGTTCGCACACACTTGATGTGCTCCTAGCACTCATTATACCTGGGGGCTTATTTAACAGAAGCTTATTTATACGGGCTTCATGCCCAACACGTGTGTCATACTTCCGCATGTACCTTTTATTCACCATTATATGCATCGATATGACTTAAGTTTTGGCCAAGCTGGGTTGCCTGGCTCCTGTGCTTACCCCTACATTCCCGATTGTTTGGCTAGGAGGTAAAGGGAGCACCTCTGCGATTGTTACTGCCTGGTCAGCCGGATGTGTACCTCAGACTGGGTGAAGCCGAAATCTAGCGTTCTTAAGAGAATATTCGGTCGGTGACCTGAAAGTTGATTTATTACTTACTTATTGATCTGCCCCCAGATGCTTTTTCTGCTATTTTCGCAGTCCGGACATGCACTTTAGGGCATGCCTCCCAGGGAAAGGAACCCTTAACGGAACTATTCTCCCTGGAAGATGTTTCTTACTAACCATGTAATATAACATAGCTAGTTGGGCACTTCTCTGATAAAGCAATTATGACCCCTACGCCTTGTCTCCATGCATGCCCCGGTTCTTTTATAACCGTCAGGGTATTCAAACACACTCCGGACTGTTGGGTCCCGAGGTTGAAGCGAAAAGGTCCGCAAAGGCAAACGATCTACAATCCAGCCAGAAGGCATTTTACATGTCATTTTAAAATTACATCGTCAAACTGACTGATTGTACTCCTCTTCAATCCCATCTAACAGGCTGTCTAATTTACAATCCTGTTGGGAATATTTCGCGGCCAGCTCTACTTGGCAGTACATCAAGCTCACAGGGATCTCCTTCCCATCAGGCCCCGCAGGTCCGACCTCGGCCATGTGGTTTGGGTCAGCCTTCGGGTACCGCGTCTTCACCATGGCCCAGGCCTCCCTGGCGCCTTGACGGCAGGCCGATATCTTACACAGACGGAGACATCGCCGTACTCCCTGAAGCTTCTCAGCAAGCCCTCCAAGGCCCTTAGGTAGGGAGACGGAAGGCCATAAGGCCTGAACGACGCCACTCATCGACTGCCGAACACGTTCAAGCAGTTGCACCAGCTCGGGAAGTTGGTCACCCGTTGAACCGGGCATTTCCTCCATAGGGCGACCTGTGAGCACACCTACAGACACATTTCTGTCAATCGACTTCCTCGCCGAATTCTTCTTTTCAAAGGAATTTGCTCAAGCACTTACTATAAATGCCGCGAAGAAGCCGCTGATTCTCCTTCACGGAGCCAGACAGCTGGGCCCGAACATCTTTCAGATCTTCTCCTAGCTGGGTGTGGGCATCTTGGAGCTTGTTCCTCTCCTGCTGCACCTTCATAAGCACCCTCTCACCGGCCTTCAGCTGACGCAGTAGCTGTTGCTTGTCCAGATCTAGTCCGGCGCCCTCTGCAATATTCTTGTCAGATTTACGCACACGCCGCAATTTGTTAACTGCTTATCTTTTCGAAGTATGTATTACCAGCGGGGGTCTCTGTGGCTCCCCTTGTGGCGTCCAGTGCGGCCTCAAGTTGGGCCTTGCACTCTTGAAGCTCCTGGGACAGGTGGGTATTCTTCTCCGTAAGATCCTACATATTAAATGATCCTTAAATCAGTTATTTTAAATATTTTAAGTCTCGGGGGCTACTGGCATATATAACTATTAAAATTACTTACCCGTATGTCCTTCACATACTGCTCCGTGGCTCTGGTTAAACCATCTTGAGCGGCACGGAGGTGCACGTCTCCCGCATCAAAGGAATTCAACGCCTCCGGGGAGAAACACGCGTCATGAAGAACTGTCCGGCGACGCATGTGATTCATGGCGCTCTCCACCTCAGACTGGGTGGCGGACAGCCTGTCAGCATCCTCCGTCAGAGGAGCATCCGGCTCATGCCTTGTGTTCGCCTCCCCTTCCGGACCTCGCGTTGGAGCATGGCTGGCGGAGGCTTGATTGACAACCTCTCCGGACACTGTCCGGCGAGCACTCTTTCTCCTGGAAAAGTTATGAGCATTAATATACCTCCTAGGGATCCTTCCCTTAAAAACAGCGGTGCGCCGTACCGTTGCGGCGACGTTTCGATTCGCGTCGCACTCCTCTTCCGCCTGCTGGGCTGAACTGACCCTTGCTGGTCAGCCGCCGCGGGTTCGGCTTCTCGCCTTGAAGGCACCTCCTGCAAGACACCGTTGGTATACGGTGATCTGAAATACGCAAGGACGAAGTAATGGTGTCAAAACTCCGGTCATAATTACCTGGGAAGCCGGACATAATCCGGCGTAGTCAGCCGTAATGGCGACTAAAGCATTGTCCATGCTGAGTTGGTGGAACACCCCGTCAATTAGCTCCACCTTTATGTCCGGATCCTCTTCGGAGGCCGGATCAAGGGATCTTCCTGGATCCTCGGGTTGCGGAGCCGGACTGTGTATGCCCTCCACATCCCGACGCAGTTCCTGCATCAAAATCATAAAGTAAGGCATTTAACTTCGAAAGCCCGGGTCGGATGAATAAACATTCGCTTACCCAGCTCCGAGGGTTATTCATGGAGAACCCATTCAATGGGCTCGTCTGGAGAAAGTCCTCCTTCTCCCCCTTGTACAAGCCGGACAGGATCTTCACCAGATCCGCGGCCGATCCCGGCCCCTTGCGGCCATGACGGGTGGCGTCGTTCTCCCCGTTGAAATCCCACATGGGGTGGCCCCTATATTGGAGCGGCTGCACCCCTTGCATAATGCACGTGGCCATGATTCCAATCATGGTCAATCCGGAGTGGGCCAGTAACCTAATCCGACCCATCAGATAATGGACGCTCCCATCATCCTCCCGTTGAGGGCTCCGTGGGCGCCAACTCAGGCGTTTCTTCAAGGGAGCATTGCTGAACTCCGGGAGGCCGATCCGAACTGGATCCGGCAGAGGGGCGTCCTCCATATAGAACCATTCTGAAGGCCAGTCTTCGGACGCCTTCTTCGGGGTGCCGGATGGATATCCGGTCCCGGCGATGCGCCATATTTCGGCTCCGCCCACTTGATATATCGACCCCTCGTGAGAACAGGGTACGAGGCAAAACAATCTCTTCCACAGCGCAAAATGGGGCTCGATGCCCAAGAACAGCTCGCAAAGAGCTACAAAGCCCGCGATGTGCAAAATGGAGGCAGGTGTAAGGTGGTGAAGCTGGAGTCCGTAGAACTCCAGGAGCCCCCGGAGAAACGGATGTATGCGAAATCCGAGTCCCCTTATTAGATAAGGGACAAAGCATACCCGCTCTCATTTGGAGGGGTTGGGAACGCTCTCCGCCTGCTTTCCACCCCTGAAGGTGGCCAGTCCGGCTCGAACCAGAACCATGAAGGCTGGGGGAAGATATCCCTCGGTTTGGAGCGCCACTAGCTCGCTGTGTGGAACTGAGCATCTCCCCCAATCTCCTGGCTTAGGGCTGGGAGCGCGAGAGGAGGAGCCGCGTCGACTATCCATGATAGAATGGATTTTTGTCAGAGGCGCTTCGGTGAGTACTTGCGGAAGGAGGATGGTGTGAGTTGGATCTAGATCCTCGCCTCTCTTATAGGCGGCTCATTCGCACGGCTACGGGGAAAAATGTAAAAATACCCTAGATTTTCGCATTCATACGACACGTGGAAGAAAGCCATTATTGGGCGTAGAAGCCAAGGAGCGCGACATTTATAAGGAAGCCAGACACTATTCGACAGGAACATGAAGTTTGAAGGAGAACCAGCCTTGCAACGCCGAAGACAATATACGCGCCGGACTCGTCGTCATTGAAGCCTGGTTCGGGGGCTACTGAGGGAGTCCTGGACTAGGGGGTGTCCGGATAGCCGAACTATCATCATCGGCCGGACTCCAAGACTATGAAGATACAAGATTGAAGACTTCGTCCCGTCTCCGGATGGGACTTTCCTTGGCGTGGAAGGCAAGCTTGGCGATACGGATATGTAGATCTCCTACCATTGTAACCGACTCTGTGTAACCCTAGCCCTCTCTGGTGTCTATATAAACCGGATGGCTTTTGTCCGTAGGACGAACAACAATCATACCATAGGCTAGCTTTTAGGGTTTAGCCTCCTTGATCTCGTGGTAGATCCACTCTTGTAACACACATCATCAATATTAATCAAGCAGGACGTAGGGATTTACCTCCATCAAGATGGCCCGAACCTGGGTAAAAACATCGTGTCCCTTGTCTCCTGTTACCATCCACCTAGATGCATAGTTCGGTACCCCCTACCCGAGAACCGCCGGTTTCGACACCAACAATTACTCTCTCCCCTTGAGTATTCTCTCCCCCTATAGATATGGTATGGCTTTGATGTGATCTCTCTCTCTCTCCCCCTTTGACATCAATTTCCAAGAAGGGTCCTTCTGGAATTTTGTTACAGGAGGGTTTGGTCCTCAAGACACACAACAAAGCAGCAAGATGAAAGTGATGATGGTAGAGGACAAGATTCATTGAGTGGAGCTAGAACAATAGCACACAGGAACAAGTGGCAAGCTGTTTTTCCTGTTGTGAAATCGGCGGCACCAAGTTGTAAGCTTCAGTTGCACCAAAAGGATTTGGTTGGACCGAGAATAACAGGCCGGTGTGACCGAGTTCATCACAGAGGAAACACTTGTCACCTTAGCTCACTAGATAAGTAAGATCTCACAAAGATTTGCAAGGAATTGGATGCAGGGAATGCAGAACAAAAAGAATCAGAAATGAAATCTAGATGAAGTTTTTTTTGAAAGGGGAAACAAATATGCATGAGACAAAAGCAAGAGCATAGAAAAGAACACGAGAAAAATTCATTTAGAATTGGTCGGCGATAGAGTCACCTATGTTAGAGTATATTGACATAGGAGTCAAGTGAGATCACTTGATCATAGGTCATACTCATCGTTTAAGCTCAAAATGGGGTTACCATTTCTCGTTTAAGCATTTTGATGTATTCACATCTTGTTGAGTTGCTTTGACTCATGACTTGGAGTAAAGCTTCTCTAAGATGGAATAACATACCTTGGGTGGTGGTGTTGATCATGTAGTTGAACTTGTGTGGATTGCTCAAGGTTGATGTTGCTCATCAAGAGTTGGGAGCACCACTTGGAGTGTGAGTTCATCTACCTACATGGGTTAGTTTTTGCAAGGAAGAGCACTTGTGTATTGTCACGCCCAATATGCGATACTATCCTAAAGAGACTCGAAGGTCCCACCAAGGATAGAACCGCATATTGAAACGCTTTTGCAAGGTGGATATCATTACATCAACATTTCATAATAGATGGGGATACATACATAAGTCATACAATGCCCCACGATTACAACATCACAATACATAAGAGCATCATCCGACTACGGATGAATCACAAACAGAAACTCAAACGACATCCACCCTGCTAGCCCAGGCTGCCGACCTGGAACCTATCCCCTGATCGAAGAAGCAGAAGAAGAACTCAACGCAAGCAAACCTCGCTCTCGCGTCATGATCATCGCATAACCTGTACCTGCAACTGTTGTTGTAGTAATCTGTGAGCCACAAGGACTCGGCAATCCCATTACCATGGGTATCAAGACTAGCAAAGCTTAAAGGGAAAGGAAGGGGTAAAGTGGTGAGCCTGCAGCAGCAACTAAGCATATATGGTGGCTAACATACGCAAATAAGAGAGACAAGAGAGCAAGCGGAACGGTCGTCAACTAATAATGATCAAGAAGTGATCTTGAACTCCTACTTACGTCAATCATTACCCAGAAACCATGTTCACTTCCCGGACTCCGCCGAGAAGAGACCATCACGGCTACACACGCGGTTGATGCATTTTAATTCGGATCTGGTGTCAAGTTATCTACAACCGGACATTAACAAATTCCCATCTGCCTATAACCGCAGGCACGGCTTTCGAAAGATTATACCCTGCAGGGGTGTCCCAACATAGCCCATGACAAGCTCTCGCGATCAACGAAGGAATAGACCTTCTCCCAGGAAGACCCGATCAGACTCGGGATCCCGGTTTACAAGACATTTCGACAATGGTAAAACAAGACCAGCAAGACCTCCCGCTGTGCCGACAAATCCCGATAGGAGCTGCACATATCTCGTTCTCAGGGCACACCGGATGAGCAAGACGACGGGTTGGCATAGACCCTGGTTGCCCAGGGGGCGCCGGACATCTCTCGGTTTGGACCAACACTTAGACAAGCACTGGCCCGGGGGGGCTAAAATAAAGATGACCATCGGGCTCCGAAAACCCAAGGGAAAAAGGGCTAGGTGAGGCAAATGGTAAAACCAATGTTGGGCCTTGCTGGAGGAGTTTTATTCAAAGCGAACTGTCAAGGCGGTCCCATAAATCACCCGACCGCGTAAGGAACGCAAAATCCGGGAACATAACACCGGTATGACGGAAACTAGGGCGGCAAGAGTGGAACAAAACACTAGGCAAAAGGCCGAGTCTTCCACCCTTTACCAAATATATAGATGCATTAAATAATATAAGAGATATTGTGATATCCCAACCAAAATCCTGTCCACCATGGAGCACTCTTCAACTTCACCTGCAACTAACAACGCTATAAGAGGGGTTGAGCAAAGCGGTAACATAGCCAAGCAACGGTTTGCATAGGTAAGGTGTCAAAGGTTAGAGGTTCATGGCAACAAGGGATGGCTCGATAAATAGATGATAGGTAGCACAGCAAAACGGTAGAACGAAGCAACTAGCATAGCAATGATAGTAGTAAGATCCAGGGTAGTGGTCATCTTGCCTGAAATCCTACAAGGAAGAAGAACGAGTCCATGAAGTAGACGAACCAACATAGTCGAACGAATCCTCACAATCGCAACATTACCAGAACTAAGAAGCAACACCGGAAAGAAACAAACCACATGGTAAATGCACAAGCATAAACATGGCATGATGCACAAACAAGTATGATGCATGTCCGGTTTAATGAGGCATGGCATGGCAAATGCAACCAAACAATACTACAAGTTAAGTGGAGATCAATATGCAACGAGTTGCATATTAACAAAACACCACATGCAATTATTTAGTTTGATCTCGTTATAAGCTACCAAACAATTTTAAATGTTGTTAAACATGGCAAGAGGTGAAGCATATGAAAAACTACCTATCTAGACAAGTTTAAATGAGGCCAGAATAACAAACAACAAGTCCGGAAAATCCCCATATGCATATTTTAGATTCGGTACTGTTCTGCCTATTACATAATTTTAGAGTTGTTAAACAGGAAAATAAAGTGCACCATGTTAATCTAGGCATTTTTCCACCCCATTTACATATAAAGTTTATTAAATTCGGAGCTACGGTTATTTAGTTATGAAATAAAGCATTTTAACATGGCATATTAGCAAATTTAAATAAACAGCAAGTTAAACATTTTAACATGGGATGAAAATGCCATAATATTAATCTACACAATTTTCTGAGCAATTTGCATGTATAAATTATTTTAATATGATGCACGGTTGAGGAGTTATTATATGCATGAACAAATAGGGGGTTTTCTGCAAATCTGTAATTCACCGAATAAAAGGAAATTCGTAGAACAGGGAAAAAAACCTAAACAGGCCGAAACCAAACCACACGGGCTGACGCAGGAAACAAAAGTGCGCTGGGGGTGCAGGATAGCGCGTGGGCGCTCACCAGAGGGCCACTAGGCCGGGCGAGCTGGGCCTTGAGGCGCTGCGGCTGGCGCGGGTCGCGGAGCGAGCGAGCTGGGCCTTGGCTCGGCTTCGGCTGGGCCTTGGCTCGGCTTCGGCTTCAGCTGGGCCTGGGGAGGCGAGGGCGTCGCTGAGCCGGGCCGGCGGGGAAGGTGACGTGGGGGAGGTCATCGGCCCCGAGCGGAGGCCGGGATGGATCGGGCTCCTCCCGATCCGCGGCGGCGGCGGCGCGATCTCCGGCTAGGCGGCGGGGTCCTGGCGGCTGGCTAGGCCGGGAACGGGCGGCAGAGGAGGAGATCCAGGCGGCGGAGGAGGAGATCCGGGCGGCGGTTGCCGGGTCCGGCGAAGACGACGCTCGCGACGACGATTTCGGGGCGGCAGACGGCGCGCTGCAAAGGGAGAGAGAGATGCCATGAGGGAGAGGGAGAAGGAAGAGAAGGGAGGAGGAGAGGGACGGGGCCGGCGCGCAGCTCACCGGCGGCGGAGACCCGACAGTGCTCCAGCGGCCTCGGGCTCGCGGGACGCAGGGCCGACAACGCGCTCCTGATCCCATCGGGATCGAGCGGGAGGGGCGAGGCGAGCGCCAGGGGCGCGGGCGGTGGCGCGGGGTCGGGCCCAGATGGGCTTGGCGGGCCCTGCGCGGGCTTGGACGGGCCAGCGGTGGCGGGGAAGTGGGCAGGGGTGCGCTGGGGACGCGTGGAGGGCTGCGAGTGGCTGTGGGAGGCGGGGAAGGCGACGTGGCGGCGCCCGGTTGGCCGGGGCGACGCCTCAGGTGGCGGCACAGCCTCTGGGCCGGCGACAAGTGGCGGCGAGGGAGTGGGGCGGCACGGATTCTGAGGAAGGGGGAGGCTAGAGGTAGGTGGAGGGGGGTTAGGCTGCCCAAAATGAACAAGGGGTGTCCATATATAGCAGAATTACTAGGGTTTGGGGGTTAGGAGGGGTTTCGGGACCCTCGGATCGCGATCCGACGGTTCCGAAGCGGAGAGCGACTAGGAGAGGGGTTGTTGGGCTGTGAACAGGAGTTGGGCTGCCAGAGAGAAGAGAGAGAGAGGCCCGGCGACAGTTTCGGAGACCGAAACGTCCGACGGATGTACCGGCAACGGTACCGCTATGTTTAACGGTTGGGCTATCAGATGGACTCCGAATGCGACGAAACTTGGCAGGCGGCCTGTCTACACTATAATAAGACTGCACGACAAGTTGCAACCCATTCCGAGAACATTTTTATGCCACTTATAAAATAATATTGCGGAGGTGCCGCGGGCGCGTGCGAGTGTGGTCTGTACTCCGAACGGACAACGGAGACGACTGGCGGAACCAGAACGGATGCAAGTTTTATGAAAACGATGCTGATGCAATGCGAATGATGGCATGAGACGAGATGCATAACAAGAACAAAATGCAAAACAACAGACAAAAACCCAACCGCGGAGGAAATAATAAATCACATAGCCGGAAATGGCAAGAGTCGGAGTTACGAATATGGAAGGTTGTATCCGGGGCGTTACATGTATCCAACATGACAATCATAAAGTTCAAAATAGAATTTGTCAAAGGATATGTTGAAGGGTTCCGTGCTTCCTTCTCTTCAACCACAATTGTGTAGAGACTTGGTGATGTAGAGATTGCTCAAGATGTGAGTGAGTTGCAATCTCATAGATTTAGATTTATTCAAGTACCTACAAGGGTTAGATGATATGCAAGGTGCAAATGTATCCAAAACATAAGACTTTCTTCACATGAGAAACATCAAGGATTAGTCATAGGCTCATGCCTTGCACGTATCGAAATGGAGTTCCTACTCCAAGTTTGAAGCATCAATGATGTTCAATTCACCTCTCAACCTGCAAAACACTTTCTCATCAAGTGGTTTAGGGAATATATCTGCTAATTGCTTATCGGTGCGAACATGCTTAAGATTAATGCCCCCTTTGGCGACATGATCTCAAATGAAATGATGACGAACTTCAATATGCTTAGTTCAAGAATGTTGCACAGGATTGTGAGCAATTTTGATAGCACTTTCATTGTCACAAAGTAATGGAACATGTTTCACATATATCCCATAATCCTTAAGAGTTTGGGTCATCCAAAGTAATTGGGCACAACATGAACCAGCGGTAATGTATTCTGCTTTGGCGGTGGATAAGGATACCGAGTTTTGTTTCTTGGAAGACCAAGATACAAGAGATCTACCAAGAAATTGACAAGTACCCGAAGTGGACTTCCTATCAACCTTGTCTCTGGCATAGTCCGAGTCGGAGTAGCCAACAAGATCAAAAGATGCCCTCTTTGGATACCAAATGCCAAAATTTGGTGTATGAATTAAGTATCTCACTATCCTTTTCATAGCCTTAAGATGATATTCTTTAGGAGCAGCTTGATATCATGCACACATGCACACACTTAGCATAAATATCGGGACGTGAAGCACATAGGTATAACAATGAACCAATCATAGAGCGATAAACCTTTTGATCAACCGGTTCACCATGTTTGGTCAAGTCAATATGTCCACTAGTAGGCATGGGTGTAGTCATACCTTTGCATTCTTGCATATTGAACTTCTTGAATAAGTTCTTGGTGTACTTCGTTTGAGAGACAAAGGTTCCTTCCTTAGTTTTCTTGATTTGCAAACCAATAAATAATTTGAGTTCACTCATCATCGACATCTCAAACTTCTCCGACATTAGCTTTCCAAACTTCTCACTAAAATGAGGGTTAGTTAATCCAAATATAATATCATCGACATAGATTTGGCACACAAATAATTCTCCATTAACCCTTTTAATAAAAAGAGTAGAATCAAATTTTCCAATTTCAAAGCCTTTTTTAATAAGGAACTTGGTCAAGCATTTATACCAAGCTCTAGGAGCTTGTTTAAGACCATAAACAGCTTTGAGAAGTTTATAAGCATGATTAGGCTTCTTAGGATTGACAAAGCTGGGAGGTTGCTTAACATAAACTTCCTCCTCTATTTCACAATTTAGAAAAGAACTTTTGATGTCCATTTGGTACAAGGTGATATCATGGTGATTAGCATAGGCAAGTAAGATGCGAATGGACTCAAGTCTAGCAACAGGGGCATGTGTCTCACCATAGTCCATACCTTCGACTTGAGTGTAGCCTTGGGCGACAAGACGTGCTTTGTTCCGAACTACTTGTCCATCTTCATCTTGATTGTTGCGAAACACCCATTTGGTACCGATGATGTTGTGGTTGTTATCGGGCTTCTCAACCAATGTCCAAACTTGGTTTCTCTCAAAGCTGTGTAGCACTTCATGCATGGCGTTTATCCAATCCGGATCTTCCAATGCTTCTTCAACCTTCATAGGTTCAATGCTAGAGATGAATGAATAGTGTTCACAAAAGTTAGCTAAACGAGTTTTAGAGCGAGTGATTCTCCCGGTTTCGATATCGTTGTAGATTTGCTCGACGGGATGGTCTCTGGCAACTCTTGCTCGAACTCGTGAAAGCCTTTGCTTGGATCTTGGTGGAACATCTTCTTCATCTTGTTCTTCTTCTTGGTCATCTTCATTGTTGTTGACGTTGTTGTTCTCTTGTCATGGTGGAGAAGGAGGTTGTTGATTTTCATCTTGGTGTACTTCCTCGTTTTCTTCGTCTTGGTGTGTCCCACTTGTGGATGCTTCCGTATCAACTCTTGGTTCACCTTGTCGTGAGATAGAAGCTTCCACTTGGACGGACGAGGTACTCTCCTTCACCTCCGTTGGACGAACCTTGCCAATAGACAAGTCTTGGATTGATTCCGAAGGATCTTTATCTCCTACATCAATTGGAAATTGCTCTACTTGTGAGCCGTTAGATTCATCAAACTTCACATCTACCGTCTCTTCAACCTTTCGGGTGAAATTATTGTAGACACGCTAAGTGTGAGAGTTTGAGCCATAACCAAGTAGGAATCCTTCATGAGACTTAGGAGCAAATTTACAGCGACGATGCTTATCAAGAATGTAGCACTTTGAGCCGAATACTCGAAAGTATCCAACTTGGAGCTCGTATGCCATCTTGCCGAGTAGCTTGTGAAGATACAAGCGATTCGTTGCATGACAAGTTGTCTCAACCGCTTCTGCCCAAAAGTGCTTTGGCATCTTGTACTCATCAATCATCATTCTCGCCATTTCGATAAGCGTTTGATTCTTCCTCTCAATGACTCCATTTTGTTGAGGTGTGTACGTAGCCGAGAACTAATGTGAAATCCCTTCTTCATCAAGAAAGGTGTCCACATTTGCGTTCTTGAACTCCATTCCATTGTCGCTTCGAACCTTCTTGATCTTCACTTCAAACTGATTTTGGGCTTTCCTCGCGAAGTATTTGAAGATCTTTTGGACCTCGATTTATCATTGAGAAAGAACGCCCACGTAAATCTTGAAAAATGATCAACAATGACTAGACCAAAAGAATTTCCACCGAGACTTTTGTAAGTGTTGGGACCAAAAAGATCCATGTGAAGTAGCTCGAGTGGCCTCCTTGTGGTCATGATGTTCTTCACGGGATGCATTCCTCCAACCTATTTACCTGCTTGACAAGTGTTGCAAAGTCTATCCTTATCAAATATGACATCGTTAACACCAAGGATATGATTACCTTTAATAAGCTTGTCAATATTTCACATGCCCACGTGACCTAATCGTCTATGCCATAACCAACCTTTAGAGGATTTAGCAATGAAGCAAGTTATAGGTTGAGCCTTTTTAGTGAAATCAACAATGTATAGATCACCTCTACGTATACCGGTAAAACCCATTTTATGATTATCCCTGCAAAACACTTGACAATCTACTTTAGTGAATAGGACATTAAAACCGAAATCAGCAAGTCTAGATACTGAAAGTAAATTGTATCCAAGAGATTCAACGAGCATGACATTTTGTATGGAGCTATCATGTGATATGGCCACCTTACCGAGGCCAACCACCTTACCCTTTGAGTTATCACCAAAAGTGACAAACTTTCGAGGACCGTCATTTTCAGCAAGCTCATGAAACATATCTTTATCTCCGGTCAGGTGATCGATACATCAACTATCAAGAACCCATTCCTTTCCCCCTCCCATATATCCCCGAATATTTGCCATAAGACCAAAGTGTCTCACTGCATCATCAAGATCAAAGTCATCATCATCATCCTCATCATCATAGTATCCATGTTCAACATCGTCATGTGGTGGATCGATTCCTAGAGAGGGTGATTCGTTAGAGTGAGTTTGACAGTGATCTCCTTTATGAATTCTAGTAGCTTCATAGATAATATCGCTAATGATTCCAACATCTCCTTTGGCACGTATAAGGTTAGTAAGTTCAAATAGACAGTCACCAAACATAGGATCATTGGAATTCATCTTACTCAAGGCAATAGACTTATGGAGAATTTCATCTAGATTTTTCAAGGAATAATTAGGAAATCGTTCCTCAAGAAATTTCCATATAGTGTAGGCATACTCAAGAGTAGGCAAATTTCCAATCAAGTTTCTAGGCAAGCCTCTAGTGATAAGATTAAGAGTTCTAAGATTTCGAATCATGTCAATTGACTCATCAAGGGTAGGATGCATAGGATCAACATGAGGTTTACAAGGGCTAGCAATGTACTTGTTCAAATGATTAGGGTTAGGGCATAACGTAATCTCAGTGAGACCGATTACACAAACTCGGTGGGACCGATTTTGGTAATAAGCTAACCAGAGAGTTGGTCAGGCAAACTCGGTGGGACCGATTCGCTCATCTCTATTAGACCGAAACGTTACGAAAGGGAAACAGAGAGTTTGCATTGCAATCTCGATGGAACCGATCTCTCATCTCGGTTGGACCGAAACATTACAAAGGGAAATAGAGAGATTACAATCCCATCTCTATGAGACCGAGATCCCTATCGGTGAGACCGAAAAGACTAGGGTTTGTGGTGTTGGGGAACGTAGTAATTTCAAAATTTTCGTACGCACACGCAAGATCATGGTGATTCATAGCAACAAGAGGGGAGAGTGTTGTCCACGTACCCTCGTAGACCTAAAGCGGAAGTGTTAGCACAATGCGGTTGATGTAGTCGTACATCTTCACGGCCCGGCCGATCAAGCACCGAAAGCACGACACATCCGAGTTCTTGCACATGTTCAGCTCGATGACATCCCTCGAACTCCGATCCAGCCGAGTGTCGAGGGAGAGTTCCTTCAACACGACGGCGTGGTGACGATGATGATGTTCTACCAATGCAGGGCTTCGCCTAAGCACCGCTACTTTATTATCGAGGTGGACTGTGGTGGAGGGGGAACCGCACACGGCTAAGAGATCCAAGGGACCAATTGTTGTGTCTATGGTGTGCCCCCTCCTTATATAAAGGAGGAGAGGAGGGGGTCGGCCAGGAGGAGGAGGCGCTCCCAAGGGGGGGAGTCCTACTCCCACCGGGAGTAGGACTCCTCCTTTTCCTACTTGGAGAGGGAGAGGGAAGGAAGAGGAAGAAGGGAGGAAGGAAAGGGGGGTCGGGCCCCCTCCCAATTCGGATTGGGCTTGGGGGGGCGCCCCCTCCCTTGCTCCTTTCCCTCCTTTCCACTAAAGCCCATTAAGGCCCATATACCTCTCGGGGGGTTCCGATAACATCCCGATGCTCCGGTATTATCCCGATCTCACCCGGAACCATTCCGGTGTCCAAATATAGTCGTCCAATATATCGATCTTTACGTCTCGACCATTTCGAGACTCCTCGTCATGTCTGTGATCACATCCGAAACTCCGAACTATCTTCAGTACATAAAAACACATAAACTCATAATATAACTGTCATCTAACTTTAAGCGTGCGAACCCTACGGGTTTGAGAACTATGTAGACATGACCGAGACACGTCTCCGGTCAATAACCAATAGCGGAACCTGGATGCTCATATTAGCTCCCACATATTCTACAAAGATCTTTATCGGTCAAACCGCATAACAACATACATTTGTTCCCTTTGTCATCGGTATGTTACTTGCCCGAGATTCGATCGTCGGTATCTCAATACCAAGTTCAATCTCGTTAGCGGCATGTCTCTACTTGTTATGTAATACATAATCTCACAAGTAACTCATTAGTCGCATTGCTTGCAAGGCTTATAGTGATGTGCATTACTGAGTGGGCCCAGAGATTCCTCTCCGACAATCGGAGTGACAAATCCTAATCTCGAAATACGCCAACCCAACAAGTACCTTTGGAGACACCTATAGAGCACCTTTATAATCACCCAGTTATGTTGTGACATTTGGTATCACACAAAGTGTTCCTCCGGTAAACGGGAGGTGCATAATCTCATAGTCATAGGAACATGTATAAGTCATGAAGAAAGCAATAGCAACATACTAAATGATCAAGTGCTAAGCTAATGGAATGGGTCAATTCAATCACATCATTATCCTAATGATGTGATCCCGTTAATCAAATGACAACTCTTTGTCCACGGTTAGGAAACATAACCATCTTTGATTAATGAGCTAGTCAAGTAGAGGCATACTAGTGACACTCAGTTTGTCTATGTATTCACACATGTATCATGTTTCCGGTTAATACAATTCTAGCATGAATAATAAACATTTATCATAAAATAAGGAAATAAATAATAACTTTCTTATTGCCTCTAGGGCATATTTCCTTCAGTCTCCCATTTGCACTAGAGTCAATAATATAGTTCACATCATCATGTGATTCAACACCAATATTCACATATTTATGTGATTAACACCCATAGTTCACATCGTCATGTGACCAACACCCGAAGGGTTTACTACAGTTAATAATCTAGTTCACATCGTTATGTGATTAACACCCAAAGAGTACTAAGGTATGATCATGTTTTTCTCGTGAGAGAAGTTTAGTCAACGGGTCTGTCACATTCAGAGCCATATGTATTTTGCAAATATTCTATGTCTACAATGCTCTGCATGGAGCTACTCCAGCTAATTGCTCCCACTTTTAATATGTATCCAGATTGAGACTTAGAGTCATCTGGATCGGTGTAGAAGCTTGCATCGATGTAACTCTTTACGACGAATTCTTTTATCACCTCCATAATCGAGAAACATCTCCTTAGTCCTCACTTAGGATATTCTTGACCGTTGTCCAGTGATCTACTCTTAGATCAAAATGGTATTCCTTTGCCAAACTCAGAGCAAGGTATACAATACGGCTGGTACATAGAATAGCACACTTTATAGAACCTATGACTGAGGCATAGGGAATGACTTTTCATTCTCTTTCTATTTTCTGCCATGGTCGGGTTTTGAGTCTTACTCAACTTCACACCTTTGCATCACAAGCAACAACTCTTTCTTTGACAGTTCCATTTTGAACTACTTCAAAATCTTGTCAAGGTATGTACTAATTGAAAATCTTATCAAGCGTATTGATCTGTCTCAATAGATCTTGATGCTCAATATGTAAGTGGCTTTACTGAGGTCTTTCTTTGAAAAACTCCTTTCAAACGCTCCTTTATGCTTTCCAGAAAATTCTACATTATTTTCGATCAACAATATGTCATTCACATATACTTATCAGATAGGCTGTAGTGCTCCCACTCACTTTCTTGTAAATACAGGCCTTTCCAAAAGTCTGCATAAAACCATATGCTTTGATCAACTCATCAAAGCGTATATTCCAACTCCGAGATGCTTGCACCAGTCCATTGATGGATCGCTGGAGCTTGCCCATTTTGTTAACACCTTTAGGATTGACAAAACCTTCTGGTTGTATCATATACAACACTTCTTTAAGAAATATCCATTTAAGGAATGCAGTTTTGACATCCATTTGCCAGATTTCATAAAATGTGGCAATTGCTAACATGATTCGGACAGACTTAAGCATCGTTACGAGTGAGAAAATCTCATTGTATTCAACACTTTGAACTTGTCGAAAACCTTTTGCAACAAGTCAAGCTTTGTAGATAGTAACACTACTATTAGTGTCCGTCTTCCTCTTGAAGATCCATTTATTTAACTTGGCTTGCTGATCATCGAGCAAGTCAACCAAAGTCCACACTTTGTTCTCATATATGGATCCTATCTCAGATTTTATGGCCTCAAGCCATTTCACGGAATTCTGGGCTCATCATCGCTTCCTCATAGTTCATAGGTTCATCATGGTCTAGTAACATGATTTCCATAACAGGATTACCGTACCACTCTGGTGTGGATCTTACTCTGGAAGACCTACGAGGTTCTGTAGTAATTTGATCTGAAGTTTCATGATCATCATCATTAACTTCCTCACTAATTGGTGTAGGAATCACTGGAACTGATTCCTGTGATGAACTACTTTCCAATAAGGGAGAAGGTACAATTACCTCATCAAGTTCTACTTTCCTCCCACTCACTTCTTTCAAGAGAAACTTCTTCTCTAGAAAGGATCCATTCTTAGCAACGAATATCTTGTCTTCGGATCTGTGATAGAAGGTGTACCCAATAGTTTCCTTTGGGTATCCTATGAAGACGCACTTCTCCGATTTGGGTTCAAGCTTATCAGGTTGAAACTTTTCACATAAGCATCATAGCCCCAAACTTTTAAGAAATGACAACTTTGGTTTCTTGCCAAACCATAGTTCATAAGGCGTCGTCTCAACGGATTTTGATGGTGCCCTTTTTAAAGTGAATGCAATTGTCTCTAATGCATAACCCCAAAATGATAGTGGTAAACCGATAAGAGACATTATGGATCGCACAATATCCAATAAAGTTCGGTTACAATGTTCAGACACACCATAACACTGTGGTGTTCCAGGTGGCGTGAGCTGTGAAACTATTCCGTATTGTTTTATATGAAGGCCAAACTCGTAACTCAAATATTCTACTCCATGATCAGATCGTAGAAACTTGATTTTCTTGTTACGATGATTCTCCACTTCACTATGAAATTCTTTGAACTTTTCAAATGTTTCAGACTTGTGTTTCATTAAGTAGACATACTCATATCTGCTCAAATCATCTTGTGAAGGTCAGAAAATAACGATACCCGCCACGAGCATCAATACTCATTGGATCGTATACATCAGTATGTATTATTTCCAATAAGTCACTAGCTCGTTCCATTGTTCCGGAGAACGGAGTTTTAGTCATCTTGCCCATAAGGCACGGTTCGCAAGCATCAAATGATTCATAATCAAATGATTCAAAAAATCCATCTTTATGGAGTTTCTTCATGCGCTTTACACCGATATGGCCCAAACGGCAGTGCCACAAATATGTTGCACTATCATTATTAGCTTTGCATCTTTTGGCATCAATATTATGAATATGTGTATCACTACGATCGAGATCCAACAAACTATTTTCATTGGTGTATGACCATTGAAGGTTTTATTCATGTAAACAGAACAACAATTATTCTCTGACTTTAAATGAATAACCGTTTTTGCAATAAACATGATCAAATCATATTCATGCTCAACGCAAACGCCAAATAACATTTATTTAGGTTTAACACAAATCCCGAAAGTATAGGGAGTGTGCGATGATGATCATATCAATCTTGGAACCACTTCCAACACACATCGTCACTTCACCCTCAACTAGTCTCTGTTTATTCTATAACACCTGTTTCGAGTTACTAATTTTTAGCAACCGAACAAGTATCAAATACTCAGGGGCTACTATAAACACTAGTAAGGTACACATCAATAATCTGTATATCAAATATACCCTTGTTCACTTTTCCATCCTTCTCATCCACCAAATATTCAGGGCATTTCCGCTTCCAGTGACCATTTCCTTTGCAATGTAAGCACTCAGTTTCAGGCATTGGTCCAGCTTTGGGCTTCTTCGCGGGAGTGACAACTTGCTTGTCATTCTACTTGGAGTTCCCTTTCTTTCCCTTTTCCCTTTACTTGAACCTAGTGGTCTTGTCAATCATCAACACTTGATGCTCTTTCTTGATTTCTACCTTCGTCGATTTCAATATCACGAAGAGCTCGGGAATCGTTTTCGTCATCCCTTGCATACTATAGTTCAGCACGAAGTTCCAGTAACTTGGTGATGGTGAAAAGAGAACTCTGTCAATCACTATCTTATCTAGAAGATTAACTCCCACTTGATTCAAGCGATTGTAGTACCCAGACAATCTGAGCACATGCTCACTAGTTGAGCAATTCTCCTCCATCTTTTAGCTATAGAACTTGTTGGAGACTTCATATCTCTCAACTCGGGTATTTGCTTGAAATATTAACTTCAACTCCTGGAACATCTCATATGGTCCATGACGTTCAAAAACGTCTTTGAAGTCCCAATTCTAAGCCGTTAAGCATGGTGCACTAAACTATCAAGTATTCATCATATTGAGCTAGCCCAACATTCATAACATCTGCATCTGCTCCTGCAATAGGTCTGTCACCTAGCGGTGCATCAAGGACATAACTCTTCTGTGCAGCAATGAGGACAATCCTCAGATCACGGATCCAATCTGCATCATTGCTACTAACATCTTTCAACATAGTTTTCTCTAGGAACATATCAAAATTAACATATGAAAACAACAATGCGAGCTATTGATCTACAACATAATTTGCAAAATACTACCAGGACTAAGTTCATGATAAATTTAAGTTCAATTAATCATATTACTTAAGAACTCCCACTTAGATAGACATCCCTCTACTATATGATTAATGCTCGACCTTTTGGTCTCAGTGTTCCGAGGCCCTATCTGCATATGCTGGGCTCGTCAAGTTTAACCTGAGTATTCTGCGTGTGCAAAACTGGCTTGCACCCGTTGTAGATGGACGTAGAGCTTATCACACCCGATCATCACGTGGTGTCTGGGCACGACGAACTTTGGCAACGGTGCATACTCAGGGAGAACACTTTTATCTTCAAATTTAGTGAGAGATCATCTTATAATGCTACCGTCAATCAAAGCAAGATAAGATGCATAAAGGATAAACATCACATGCAATCAATATAAGTGATATGATATGGCCATCATCATCTTGTGCTTGTGATCTCCATCTCCGAAGCACCGTCATGATCACCATCGTCACCGGCGCGACACCTTGATATCAATCATAGCATCGTTGTCGTCTCGCCAACTATTTCTTCTACGACTATCTCTACCGTTTAGTGATAAAGTAAAGCAATTACATGGCGATTGCATTGCATACAATAAAGCGACAACCATATAGCTCCTGCCAGTTGCCGATAACTCGGTTACAAAACATGATCATTTCATACAATAAAATATAGCATCACGTCTTGACCATATCACATCACAACATGCCCTGCAAAAACAAGTTAGACGTCCTCTACTTTGTTGTTGCAAGTTTTACATGGCTGCTATGGGCTGAGCAAGAATCGTTCTTACCTACGCATCAAAACCACAATGATAGTTCGTCAAGTTAGTGCTATTTTAACCTTCTCAAGGACTGGGCGTAGCCACGCTCGGTTCAACTAAAGTTGGAGAAACTGACACCCGCCAGCCACCTATGTGCAAAGCACGTCAGTAGAACCAGTCTCGTGTAAGCGTACGCGTAATGTCGGTCTGGGCCGCTTCATCCAACAATACCGCCGAACCAAAGTATGACATGATGGTAAGCAGTATGACTTGTATCGCCCACAACTCACTTGTGTTCTACTCGTGCATATAATATCAACGCATAAAACCTAGGCTCGGATGCCACTGTTGGGGAACGTAGTAATTTCAAAATTTTCCTACGCACACGCAAGATCATGGTGATGCATAGCAACAAGAGGGGAGAGTGTTGTCCACGTAGCCTCGTAGACCAAAAGCAGAAGCATTAGCACAATGCGGTTGATGTGGTCGTACGTCCTCATGGCCCGACCGATCTAGCATCGAAAGCACGGCACCTACGAGTTCTTGCACACGTTTAGCTCGATGGCGTCCCTCAAACTCCGATCCAGCGGAGTGTCGAGGGAGAGTTCCGTCAGCACGACGGCGTGGTGACGATGATGATGTTCTACCGATGCAGGGCTTCGCCTAAGCATCGCTACGATATTATCGAGGTGGACTATGGTGGAGGGGAGCACCGCACATGGCTAAGAGATCCAAGGGATCAATTATTGCGTCTATGGGGTGCCCCCTCCTCCGTATATAAAGGAGGAGAGGAGGGGGTCGGCCAGAAGGAGGAGGCGCGCCAGGGGGGGGTCCTACTCCCACCGGGAGTAGGACTCCTCCTTGTCACATCCCCAGTTCAGGACTTGCTTCTCTTTGCTTTAGCTTCCATGCATCATGTTTAAGTTTTATGAAACTTGAAATGGGGATTGCCTAAACCCTAGCATCAAAGGAATTCACTAGGTTCAACTAAAATATTTTCAGTGAATCCAAATGGCTTTCAAAAATGTTCATCATTTCTGGAAAATGCTAGAACCATAACCAGAGGTGTTGCACATTTTTCCATGACATATTTGGTCACTAAATTAAATCATATACTATTTGCAATTGGGCATTTAAATGCTATATATTATTTTAAGTGCTCAATTAATTCTGAACTTAAGTGTGGGCTGCTAGGAATAATCCTAACAGGGCCCACAACTTTTTCCAGGATTTTTGGAAACGTTTTGGTATTTTTAATAAAGCCACAAAGATTACATAAAAATAGAAAACAGAAAATAAAAGAGAAGGAGGGAACTTACCTGGCCGCAGCCCACCTGGCAGGCCCAGCACTGTGCTGGCCCATGCCAGCCAGCTGCTTCGTCCTTGCCAGGCAGGCACAGAGGTGATGCCGATGAGCGCGAGCTCGCCACGGCGCCACCTGCTTGCCGCCCGTGCCCCTGGACACCTGGGTGAGCTCCACGTTGCCGCCCCGACCCCGTGGACACCTCACTCGCCCTCCTGCCTTTCTCCCTCGCTCCCCCGCACCATGGCCGACGCTGCTACGCTCGCGCCACCGTAGTTCTCGCATCCTCCGTCGTCCCCGTGCCACGCCACCAAGTCCAACAGCTTCGCCGTTGTCGTCTCCGTCGAGCAGCCCGAGCCCCGAGCGCTCGCACGCCCTGCTTCGTCCTCTTCGAGCTCGACTTCACCGAGCACCGCCGCAGATCCCCTTCGCCGTCGCCACTGCATCAGCTCGTCCCCGACCGCGTCGTCTGCACCGTCGTGTTCGCCGTGAGCTGCTACACCTCTCCACCCCTCTCGTTCTCACTCTCGAGCCCTGCATCAACCTCACCAAGCTCGGCCGCACTCGCCGCCGCCGCCGCACGTCGCCGTCGTGGCCACACCCACGTTGGCTCGATTCCGAGCACACCACCGCCCTCACCGCACTCGTAGGAGCCCAAAACGCCACCCCATGCGCCTCGCCGTGGCCCCTAGCGCCATGTTCGACCTCGGCCGAACTCCGGCGAACGCCAAGGTCGTCGCCGGCGACGTTCCCGGCCACCCCGAGCTCCACCACTGCCACCAAATGATGCGGCTCGCTCCCCGCATCACGTAGACGTGCTCCGCTGTTGTTTTGGTTGTCGGAGCCCGAAACCGCACTCCCACCGCCGCATCTGGCCTCGCCGGCGGCTAAACGCCGCGAGTTTGACCGCGCTTGACCCTGGTTGACTCCGTGTGGGCCCAAGTTGACTTCCCCCTGAGTCCATGACAGGTGGGGCCCGTCTGCTAACTAAATTAGTATTAGTGCTAACTAAAATTAGCTAGGCTAATTACCCTGACATGCGGGACCCACAGGTCAGTTTGACCTGGACCGCCCCGTTGACCTGCTGACGTCACAGTGACATAGTACTGACGCAGTAACTCTTTTTCTAGATTTATTCTTATACAGGAAATACCCAAAACTTCTAAAAATCATAGAAATTAATTTGTAGCTCCCAATGCAAAGTTTTATATATGAAAAATGATCAGAAAAATCCAATCTACCCATCTGTACCATTTTCATGCATGATAGAACAACTTATGGATGTTGTTTAGGCCAAATCTTATAATGGCATTTAAACCTTCACTTATTGAGTTTGAATTTGAACCTAGGGTTCAGACCAACTTCATTTAACCTACTGCTAGATGCATTAGCTCAAACCACAGCATATTGCCATGTCATGATCATGCATCATATTGTGCATTGCATTGATTGTGTTTCTTCTTTGTTTGTTGGTGTTTGTCCCCTCTCAGTAGACGTGTACCGACGATGTGATCGATGACACCGATGAAGAACTATACTATCTTCAGAAGTGCCAGGCAAGCAAAACCCCCTTGGTCATTCCGATACAATCCTACTCTCTCGCTCCTGCTCTATTTTACCGTATTAGGACAACAACGATTCATCTGTTACTTGCTGCGGTAGCTGAACCCCTTTATCCTCTGCATGACCTGTCATTGCCACAGTAAATAGATGAAACTCACTAGCATGAGTAGGAGTTGTTTGAGCCCTGTTGTGCCTACTCATTCATGCTTGTTTGTCATGCCTACTACTGCTTAGAGTTGAGTCAGGTCTGATTCATCGAGGATGAATCAGAGGTGTGTGAACATGTCCTACTGTGTGTGAGCTAAGTGAGTGAACACGATTTGGTAAAGGTAGCGGTGAGAGGCCATGCAGGAGTACATGGTGGGTTGTCTCATTGAAGCCGTCCTCGGGAACTGAGTTCTGTGTTTGTGATCCATGAAACAGCTACTACCACGCATTGGGCCTGAAACCAACGGACCCTCTCGGCTTCTTAATCACCCTTGTCCTCTGTCCAGGAGTTGCAAGTAGTTTCTGGTGTTTGTAGTATGCTGGAGGTCGTGGGCAGCGCTGACCCGAGGGGTGGGCTGTGATGCGGTAGGCACGTGGCACGGTGTACCGGGCGCCCGTTTGGTGTCTCGAGAACCCTGCACACATCTTTTGGGGCCGTATGTGGAAACCTCGGCCGGACTCCCTGCGGATGGAACCTGAATAGGCGATAAACCTGGACTAGAGACTTGAGTGTTTAGGTAGGTCGTGGCCGACACCCTCGTTGGGCTTCCGCTTGAAGGTTGCCGAGTACATGTCATGTAAACGGCGGTAAGTGGTGAGAGCGTGTGTGAAGAAGTACACCCCTGCAGGGTTAACATCATCTATTCTAATAGCCGTGTCCGCGGTAAAGGACTTCTAGGTTGCCTATAACAGTTCATAGACAAGTGAAAGTGGATAATCTAAAATACGCAAGATAAGCGTGAGTGCTATGGATGGCGTTCTCGTAGGGAGATGGAAGCGGATCCATAGTGGTGTATTGATATGGTGAATATGTGGACTCGTGTGCGCCACCTCAAAAGAGTTACTTGCAGTCGTAGTTCAGGATAGCCACCGAGTCAAAGCTGGCTTGCTGCAGTTAAACCCCGCCATCCCCTTTGTTGATAATGATGCATATGTAGTTAGTTCTGATGTAAGTCTTGTTGGGTACATTTGTACTCACGTTTTCCTATTTTATGTTTTGCAGAGAGACTTCAGTCTCACTAGTAGTTCCGCGTGAACATCGATGTTTAGCTTGTTACCTCAGCTACGATCTTGTGCCCTCGGCAGCATCTGGTAGTTAGTCACGCTTCTCAGCCTTTTTCATTTGTAGTTGTCTGTACTCAGACATGTTAAGCTTCCGCATGTGTTTTGACTTGTATGCTCTGAATGTTGGGTCGTGAGACCCATGTTTGTAATATCTCGCTCCTCGGAGCCTATTGAATAAATACTTGAGTTGTAGAGTCATGTTGTGATGCCATGTTGTATTTGCACATATCGAGCATATTGTGTGTATGTTATTGAAATGCTTGGTATGTGTGGGATCTGACTGTCTAGTTGTTTATCCTTAGTAGCCTCTCTTACCGGGAAATGTCTCCTAGTGCTTCCACTAAGCCATGGTAGCTTGCTACTGCTCCAGAACACTTAGGCTGGCCGGCATGTTGTCACATCCCTAGTTTCTGGTAATGCACTAGGCTAGACCTCTTGCTGCATCATGTCTAAATTCAAATGAAATTTGAATTGAGGAATTTTCAAAGCCTCAGAAACCTCTAAAAATAATCAACAATTAAATCTTCTCAAATGTGTCCAAGAAAATGTTCCTGATATCCTCTGGAAATATTGGCAAGAGGAAAAATTCAAACCAATATTTTTGGAGTCACAGAAATATTTGTTTTGGCCATTTGAATTAATTCAATAACTAATTGCATTGGATTTATATTTTATATATAATTAATATATGTCCAATAATTCTGGAACATTTTATGTGGTTTGGTATATTTTAGTTCTAGCCACATAATTATTTTCAGGATTTTATAAAATGGTTTAGTATTTTTACTAAACCAAAACAAAACAGAACAAAATAGAAAACAGAAATATAAAACAGAAAGCAGAGAGAGAGAAGGAATCTCACCTGGGCTTACCTGGCTGGCCCAGTGGACAGCCCAGCCCACTGGCCTGGTGCCAGTCGTCCTCTACCTCTGCCAGTAGGCAGAGGAGGGAGACAACGCACGCGCGCGCCGTGGCGCCACGCCACCTCCCTGCCTGCCTGCGTCCCTCGCCACCGCGACGCCTCGGGCCTTCTCTTCGGCGCCGCCTCGAACCCCTGGAACCCCTCACTCATCCCCTTCTCCTGCTCTCCCTCTCGCTCCGCACCTCGGGCCCGAACGGAGCCGCCGCCACCGACGCCGGTTGCCGCAGCCACCGTGCTCCCCACGCCTCACCGACGCCCCAGGGAGCTCCGCCTCGACCCCCTCTTCCTCCCCACCGATCCACAACCCTCTGGAAGCCCTGCATCGCCGCCATCGCCGTCGTCTTCTACCTCGGACCGCCGGCCATCTTCGTCAAATTCGCCGCCTCCGACGCCTCCCCGAGCTCCCCGAGGCCACCGTCGCAACCCCTGTGAGTTCCCTTCCATTTTCCCCTCCTCCCCGTGCCCCTTCCCTCACGCTAGCCGCCCGTTCACCAGGCCGTGAGCTCCTCGCCGCCGGCGATGTCGCAGACAGCGCTAGAGCCACCGTAGCCACTATCCGAGCCCACTGACGTGCTCACCGTGATCTCAGGAGTCCGTAGCACGCCCCAGCTCCTCCTGCCGTGCTCCCTAACCCCGACCCCGAGATTGCCCGAACTCCGGCAGCCGCAAAGGAGCTCGCCGCCGGCAGCTCCGGCCACCCCAGCTGCTGTCACTTACCTCTTTAGATGCGCCTTCCTCCCAGGAACCCGTAGGAGCAAACCTCACGTCAAATGGTGCTCCGTAGCGAGCGCACGGTGCACCTCCGCTGTCGGCCGTGGTCGTCGCCGGCGACACTCCGGCGACTGCCGACGTGGCACGCCTAATTAGCACTAATGACGCCTAAACACCCCCCCACAGCCACTGACAGTGGGCCCCGTAGTGGGTCAAAGCCCGGGTCAACGCGGGATTAGCCCCTGTGTCACTGACGTGTGGACCCCACACGTCAGGTTTGACCTGGACCAGCCCGTTGACCCTGCTGACGTCAGCATGAGGTCGTGGCTGACGCCATAATTCATTTTCTGGAATTTTATTAAATAATCAGGAAATTCCAGAAAATAGCTAAAACTTCAATAAATCATAGAAAATTCAACCGTAACTCCAAATTAAATAATTTATATATGAAAAATTATCAGAAAAATTCAAGGAATCCATCTGTACCATTTTCATGCATGTTAGAACAACTTATCACTACTGTTTAGGGCAAATGAAGTAAATGACATTTAAATAACCACATATGGAGTTTGAATTTGAATCTTGTATTCAAACCAACTTCATTTAATCTGTTGTAGGTGCATTAGCCAAAACACATTCATTTTGCCATGTCATGATCATGCATCATATTGTGCATTGCATTGATTGTGTTCCTTTCTGTGTTGCCGGTATTTGTCCCCTCTCGATAGACGCGATACCGATGATGTGATCGTTGACACTGATGAAGACTCAATGTTATCTTCAGAAGTGCCAGGCAAGCAAAACCCCCTTGTTCATTCCGATACAATCCTACTCTCTCGCTCCTGCTCTCTTTTAATGCATTAGGACAACACCGATTCATCTGTTACTTGCTGCGGTAGCTGAACCCCTTTATCCTCTGCATGACCTGTCATTGCCACAGTAAATAGATGAAACCCACTAGCATGAGTAGGAGTTGTTTGAGCCCTGCTGTGCCTACTCATTCATGTTTGTTTGTCATGCCTGCTATTGCTTAGAGTTGAGTCGGGTCTGATTCATCGGGGATGAATCAGAGGCGTGTGAACATGTCCTACTGTGTGTGAGCTAAGTGTGTGAACACGATTTGGTAAAGGTAGCGGTGAGAGGCCATGTAGGAGTACATGGTGGGTTGTCTCATTGCAGCCGTCCTCAGGAACTGAGTTCTGTGTTTGTGATCCATGACCAGCTACTACCACACATTGGAATGCTTAAGTGCCCCTCTCGACTTATTAATCAACATGATCTCTGTCCAGGAGTTGCAACTAGTTTCTGGTGTTTGTAGGTAGTGTTAGTAGTCTACCAAGTGGCACCCGGTACAGGTGGGCTTGGGACAGACTAGGCACCGTGGCACGGTGTACCAAGTGGCACCCGGTTGGTGGGCTTGGGAACCCTGCTCACATCGTTTGGGGCCGTGAGCGACACCCCGGCCGGATCTCCTTGCGGATGGAACCCGAATAGGCGATAAACCTGGACTAGAGACTTGTTCGGTTAGTCAGGTCGTGGCCGACTCCCTCGCCCGGCTTCCGCTTGAAGGTTGCCGAGGTACATGACGTGTACAGGGCGGTAAGTGGCGGGAGCGTGTGTGAAGAAGTACACCCCTGCAGGGTTATCATCATCTATTCGAATAGCCGGATTCCTCGGATATGGAAACTTGGACCCCTTGTATAGTTCATAGACAAGTGAAAGTGGATACTCTAAAACACGCAAGATAAGCGTGAGTGCTATGGATGGCGTTCTCGTAGGGAGACGGGAGCGGATCCATAGTGGTGTATTGGTTGGTGAATATGTGGACTCGTGTGCGCCACTTCAAAAGAGTTACTTGCAGTCGTAGTTCAGGATAGCCACCGAGTCAAAGCTGGCTTGCTGCAGTCAAACCCTACCATCCCCTTTGTTGATAATGATGCATATGTAGATAGTTCTGATGTAAGTCTTGCTGGGTACATTTGTACTCACGTTTGCCTATTTTATGTTTTTGCAGAGAGACTTCAGTCTCACTAGTAGTTCCACGTGGACTTCGACGTTTAGCTTGATACCTCAGCTACGATCTTGTGCCCTCGGCAGGATCTGATAGATAGTCAGGCTTCTCAGCCTTTTTCATTTATAGATGTCTGTACTCAGACATGATAGCTTCCGCTTGTGCTTTGACTTGTATGCTCTGATTGTTGGGTCGTGAGACCCATGTTTGTAATGTCTCGCTCCTCGGAGCCTAATGAATAATTACTTGAGCCGTAGAGTCATGTTGTGATGCCATGTCGTATTTGCACATATCGAGCATATTGTGTGTATGTTATTGAAATGCTTGGTATGTGTGGGATCTGACCATCTAGTTGTTTATCTTTAGTAGCCTCTCTTACGGGGAAATGTCTCCTAGTGTTTCCACCGAGCCATGGTAGCTTGCTACTGCTCCGGAACACTTAGGCTGGCCGGCATGTGTCCTTCTTCGTTCCTGTGTCTGTCCCTTCGGGGAAATGTCACGCGATGAATACCGGAGTCCTGTTAGCCCGCTACAGCCCGGTTCACCGGAGTCCTGCTAGCCCAGTGCTACAGCCTGGTTTCACTCGCTGATGACCGACACGTTCGATGCTGGGTCATGGATGCCTGTCCCTGTAAGTCTGTGCCACTTTGGGTTTACGACTAGTCATGTCAGCCCGGGCTCTTTATCATATGGATGCTAGCGACACTATCATATACGTGAGCCAAAAGGCGCAAACGGTCCCGGGCAAAGGTAAGGCGACACCCGTGGGGATACCGTGCGTGAGGCCGCAAAGTGATATGAGGTGTTACCGGCTAGATCGATGTGACATCGAGTCGGGGTCCTGACAGCGTTGGTATCAGAGCTTGACTGCCTGTAGGATTACCAAGCCAAACTGGTCGAAGTTGAGTCTAGAAATTCTTTAGTTATATAAGGGAATTGATTGTGGGATGGAATGTAAGGCTCTTTTTACTCCTTATACCTCATGGCCTTCTGATCTGAGTCATCATCTTCTCTTCTACGGGGATTAAGAACTAGGCTTTCCCTTCTTTCTATCAGGATCACGTGTTACTAATCCGTAGACTTATAAGATTGTTGGATTTAAGCTTGAGTTCAGTTCCTACTACTTCCGTATGTTAATTGTTGATCTCGAAACCTTGATATTGTGCTTCTGAGTGGTTATGCCACCATTTTTGTGAATGTCTCAAATCTTTTCTGAGCATTTATAGCCGTTATGCTGTCCGAGTCATTCCAGGTTTCTAAATAGTCTGATGCATTTGCAAAATCCTTTCCCTCTGGTTTCGATGTTCCTTTATGCCAGCTCAATCACACTAATTGTTGAGTTGAGGTATTCTATTGCCTTGACATTACGTTGGAGTTACTACTATGACCCTAGGTGTCTTAGGGGTTCATCTAGTAATTTAGCAATGATTTGTGTTCCCAGTGTGATGATTCTGGCTTTTATTCTCGAAAGCATCCCGTGATGTTATTAGTTAGTAGGCATTCTACTCCTGGGTTCTGAACCCGAGATTCACTCTACTTACTTCATGTTGATAGTGTTTGCTAGTTCCTTCAGGATATTAGTAACTTTGCGATAGTCCTTGAAGTCCGTGGTATCTTCTTCTTCCAAATACCATGAACTACTTATGGCAGATGTTTATTGGATCAAAAAAAAATCACAATTAGAGTACTCTTGAGGAGTTCTCCATTCATAAATCGTGACTCTGCCAGTTCTACCTTTCTGCATGGGTTATCCGGAAGAAATATGTTGAACTTGGTTCGACATACTAATCTATGCATCCACAACTCAGAAAGTTATATGTTCCTTTGAGTTGTTCTCTTTAGTTGCATTCTGACCCTCGTCTATCAATTGATAGTCAAGAGTATGCGTGCGTTCGTTCATCGATGCCTATGACTCTTGTGGTCTGTCAAGCCATTCTATTCCGGAATGACTAGGAGAAACAAACTCCAGTACCTCTCCCATATCCAGGATTGGGTCAAAGTAGTTGTATTCCGCAGATCAAATGCCAATCCAGCTTTTGGTTCTGTTCTACCTTGTAGTATTACCATCTTTAAATCGGGATTGTTATAGGAATTGCACACCATCCTATGAACTCTTGGTACAGTGATACTTCTTGTCGTCATTAGTCATTCCTCGGTCTTCGTGTTGATGCAACCGGAATACCGACAAATGAATTGTGATGTGTAAAATCAATACGCCTAGCAACCTCGTTGCTGGGTAGTTAAAAGACAATAATTTTATTCTTAGTGTGTTGGTTATTGAATCATCATTCTAAGATTGATCGTGCTACCTAGTCCATTCTCCTGGTTCACTCCTCGATCGATGAGTTAGGATTATTTCAAATTCTTGCTCTATTGATCATATCGTCTTGCCCTGAAAAGCAAGATTGTTCTCGAGCTTAGTAACATACCGGTGGCTCGTGATTTTCTGAATATCTTCTCAGAAGTATTACCAGGTTGTCACCTGACCGCTATGTTGAGCTCGTGATCAAGTTGGTTTCTTGTGAACCACCTTCTCTCCAAGAATCGGTGTTAGATATCCCTGAGCTAGTTGGTTAAGCTAAACAATAACTTGGAGGGTTGGAAGATAAAGCTTGCCTGACTTAGTTCGTTCCAAAGGGATATTCTTGTGTAGTGTGTGTTGAAGAAAGATGATATCTTCATCGATTGGTCCCTGTGATCAGTTGCTGGACCTATTGTCTTATCAATCCCTTGATTTGAGTGTGGGCTATCGTCAAATCAAATCAGTACCAACGATGCTCGTAATGTTGTCCTACTCGTGGTTGTTCCCTCGAGCATACACCATTACATCTTTGGTCTGACCAATACTATCACCGTGTTCACATGATGGTGGAAGTCCAGTGATATGGAAATTCCGATGAGTTGCTGTTGAGCCCATCAGTAGCATTTTGTCTACCCCCATGAATCATGTTGAACATCAACCTAGTGTTGGAAACTTGTGTAAGCATTTCTTCGTGTTTCGTTCATGAAGTATTTGTTTGATGAAAGGAGTGACTTCCTCTTATACACGTGCATTTGGTGAAAGTTGCCGCCGTGAAATTGAGAAAGTTAGTTTTGCTTCCTCTGGAATCAGCCCAAGTCAGTCATGCATACGTGCGAAGTATTCTGTGGTCTGGAGACTTGCAACCTTCATTCCATATGTGTTCCGAGCACACCAAGCCACTGATTGATTTGTTCAAGGAGAAGAAGTTCCTTCTTAAGAGCATGCCTTCTGCAAGGATTTCGATATCCTCGTTGATGGTTCCCCACCTAAACTCGGTAGTGTTTTATTATAAGACTACTACGTGGCCATGCTTGTCTGGCACAACGTGTTCACATGTTTGTAGCAGAACCAGCTCATGTTTTGGAGCTTGCTATCGTAGTTCATCTCCCGAGAATCCCGCAACGTTATCTCGTCGATTTGTGTTGCAAACTTTCATTTTTCTTCCTAGACTCGATGAGTCTGGAATATCCTGACACCAACCAGATCTGAATCTCAGACAGATATGATGGTTGGAACATTTCCCAAGAACTATAATATTGGTCCCTCGGAAACCGGTAAAGTGGATGTCGTGGTCAACACACCCCACCGGAAGACCTATTATTGCAGTATCTTGATTGAAGAAGTTGGCCACCTCCCCATAAGGATTTCCTAGGATTTACCTCCGTAACCGTTCCTTATGGATTCTATTGCTCCCGAAGTCCGACCTTTACTTGATGTTCTAGTTATCAAACCATATCTAAGAATGGGTTACACTAGCACATCAAGGAGAACATTAGAAGCAGAGTGCTAAATGTCTCTCGGTCGATCATCCAGATTTTATTTGCTTGGCCTCGCTAAGGTGAAATCTGAGAAAGTGTTATCCTCCTTTGCATCTGCATCATCCATCTTTAGCCATCATGGTAGTAAGTTGTGTTACCGGACCCTTGACACGGATGTTGGTAAAACCTTGATGAATATGGAAATGCTCAAGTTCTTGAGAGCACGCACAAGCGCTAGGTGTTATCATCGGCACTAACTGGGTTTGCTCTCAGTTTCCTCGGCAATGCTATGATCTTTTCAAACATAGAACTCACTCTCTGTTGTTGGGTTCTTCCCAGTTACCAGAATCATTCCCAGTATTTGCATTTTGTTCCCAGCTTGCACCGCCAATGTGTCATTCTACCATGGGTCTCTTCCATTTCCGGTGATAAGCAAATTCATCCATTACGTTGTCTTCAACAAGGTAATCCACGTCATCCAAGTCCGAGTATGCCATTCTACCGACCCCGCCAATCGATTGCTGTGATTTGCCTTAGGCTGATATAGAGAGTCTCAATGATCTCTATATCAAAAGTAATTCTTTTTGCCACTTAAGGGGATATCTCTACGAGTCACCTTCCCTAAGGTGTATCGTTATGGTATCATGGCAACTCAACTCCTCGCTACGTTGACAATCGTTTGCCACCTTCTTAGGTATGAAATTGTTGTCTACCTAGCGAACCTTCGTCATCTGTTCCACTCCATCCCTCCAGAGGTGTGCTTCGTCTCTCAGCTCGAGAGATATTGTTATGTCTCATTCCGTGAGTTGTCCGATCTTCGAGAAGATCGACCCTTCTAGAGTCTCCTTCTTCCCTCCATGTCATGTTGACAGGATTTCTCAGAACAAGACGACAAGACAAAGATGGTGAACAAATCAACGTTCAGTTGAAGTGCAACCTGGATCGTGAAGATTATGCTAGTTGCGTTTACCTTTCACCTTACCTTACGCTTGAATCTCGAGACGAGATTCTTGTTTAGTGGGGGTGAGTTGTCACATCCCTAGTTTCTGGTAATGCACTAGGCTAGACCTCTTGCTGCATCATGTCTAAATTCAAATGAAATTTGAATTGAGGAATTTTCAAAGCCTCAGAAACCTCTAAAAATAATCAACAATTAAATCTTCTCAAATGTGTCCAAGAAAATGTTCCTGATATCCTCTGGAAATATTGGCAAGAGGAAAAATTCAAACCAATATTTTTGGAGTCACAGAAATATTTGTTTTGGCCATTTGAATTAATTCAATAACTAATTGCATTGGATTTATATTTTATATATAATTAATATATGTCCAATAATTCTGGAACATTTTATGTGGTTTGGTATATTTTAGTTCTAGCCACATAATTATTTTCAGGATTTTATAAAATGGTTTAGTATTTTTACTAAACCAAAACAAAACAGAACAAAATAGAAAACAGAAATATAAAACAGAAAGCAGAGAGAGAGAAGGAATCTCACCTGGGCTTACCTGGCTGGCCCAGTGGACAGCCCAGCCCACTGGCCTGGTGCCAGTCGTCCTCTACCTCTGCCAGTAGGCAGAGGAGGGAGACAGCGCACGCGCGCGCCGTGGCGCCACGCCACCTCCCTGCCTGCCTGCGTCCCTCGCCACCGCGACGCCTCGGGCCTTCTCTTCGGCGCCGCCTCGAACCCCTGGAACCCCTCACTCATCCCCTTCTCCTGCTCTCCCTCTCGCTCCGCACCTCGGGCCCGAACGGAGCCGCCGCCACCGACGCCGGTTGCCGCAGCCACCGTGCTCCCCACGCCTCACCGACGCCCCAGGGAGCTCCGCCTCGACCCCCTCCTTCCTCCCCACCGACCCACGGCCCTCCGGAAGCCCTGCAACGCCGTCACCATCGCCGTTCCGTCGCCGGCCACCGAAGCTCCCCTCCGTCGATTCGCCGGACCCCGTGCCTCCCCTGCCTCGCCAGCAGCACCAGAAGAACCGCGGTGAGCCCTCGACCCGATTCCCCCTCTCCCCGTGCCCCACCTCCCTCTCTAGCTAGCCCCACCACTTTGCCCGAGAATCTCTCGCCGCCGGCCATGGCGTGGCCGTGGCCACAGCCACCCCAGCTCGTAGCCGAGCCCACTGACGTGCTCACCGTGATCTCAGGAGTCCGTAGCACGCCCCAGCTCCTCCTGCCGTGCCCCCTAACCCCGACCCCGAGATTGCCCGAACTCCGGCAGCCGCAAAGGAGCTCGCCGCCGGCAGCTCCGGCCACCCCAGCTGCTGTCACTTACCTCTTTAGATGCGCCTTCCTCCCAGGAACCCGTAGGAGCAAACCTCACGTCAAATGGTGCTCCGTAGCAAGCGCACGGTGCACCTCCGCTGTCGGCCGTGGTCGTCGCCGGTGACACTCCGGCGACTGCCGACGTGGCACGCCTAATTAGCACTAATGACGCCTAAACACCCCCCCACAGCCACTGACAGTGGGCCCCGTAGTGGGTCAAAGCCCGGGTCAACGCGGGATTAGCCCCTATGTCACTGACGTGTGGACCCCACACGTCAGGTTTGACCCGAGCCAGCCCAGTTGACCCTGCTGACGTCACTGTGACGTGGGGCTGACGCAATAAGTATTTTCTGGATTTAAAAATAATCAGGAAATTCCAGAAAATAGCTAAAACTTCAATAAATCATAGAAATTCAATCGTAACTCCAAATTAAATAATTTATATATGAAAAATTATCAGAAAAATTCAAGGAATCCATCTGTACCGTTTTCATGCATGTTAGAACAACTTATCACTACTGTTTAGGGCAAATGAAGTAAATGACATTTAAATAACCACATATGGAGTTTGAATTTGAATCTTGGATTCAAACCAACTTCATTTAATCTGGTTTTAGGTGCATTAGCCCAAAACACATTCATTTTGCCTTGTCATGATCATGCATCATATTGTGCATTGCATTGACTGTGTTCCTTTCTGTGTTGTCGGTATCTGTTCCCTCTCGATAGACGCGCTACCGATGATGTGATTGTTGACACTGATGAAGACTCAATGTTATCTTCAGAAGTGCCAGGCAAGCAAAACCCCCTTGTTCATTCCGATACAATCCTACTCTCTCGCTCCTGCTCTCTTTTAATGCATTAGGACAACACCGATTCATCTGTTACTTGCTGCGGTAGCTGAACCCCTTTATCCTCTGCATGACCTGTCATTGCCACAGTAAATAGATGAAACCCACTAGCATGAGTAGGAGTTGTTTGAGCCCTGCTGTGCCTACTCATTCATGTTTGTTTGTCATGCCTGCTATTGCTTAGAGTTGAGTCGGGTCTGATTCATCGGGGATGAATCAGAGGCGTGTGAACATGTCCTACTGTGTGTGAGCTAAGTGTGTGAACATGATTTGGTAAAGGTAGCGGTGAGAGGCCATGTAGGAGTACATGGTGGGTTGTCTCATTGCAGCCGTCCTCAGGAACTGAGTTCTGTGTTTGTGATCCATGACCAGCTACTACCACACATTGGAATGCTTAAGTGCCCCTCTCGACTTATTAATCAACATGATCTCTGTCCAGGAGTTGCAACTAGTTTCTGGTGTTTGTAGGTAGTGTTAGTAGTCTACCAAGTGGCACCCGGTACAGGTGGGCTTGGGACAGACTAGGCACCGTGGCACGGTGTACCAAGTGGCACCCGGTTGGTGGGCTTGGGAACCCTGCTCACATCGTTTGGGGCCGTGAGCGACACCCCGGCCAGATCTCCTTGCGGATGGAACCCGAATAGGCGATAAACCTGGACTAGAGACTTGTTCGGTTAGTCAGGTCGTGGCCGACTCCCTCGCCCGGTTTCCGCTTGAAGGTTGCCGAGGTACATGACGTGTACAGGGCGGTAAGTGGCGGGAGCGTGTGTGAAGAAGTACACCCCTGCAGGGTTATCATTATCTATTCGAATAGCCGGATTCCTCGGATATGGAAACTTGGACCCCTTGCATAGTTCATAGACAAGTGAAAGTGGATACTCTAAAACACACAAGATAAGCGTGAGTGCTATGGATGGCGTTCTCGTAGGGAGACGGGAGCGGATCCATAGTGGTGTATTGGTAGGTGAATATGTGGACTCGTGTGCGCCACTTCAAAAGAGTTACTTGCAGTCGTAGTTCAGGATAGCCACCGAGTCAAAGCTGGCTTGCTGCAGTCAAACCCTACCATCCCCTTTGTTGATAATGATGCATATGTAGATAGTTCTGATGTAAGTCTTGTTGGGTACATTTGTACTCACGTTTGCCTATTTTATGTTTTTGCAGAGAGACTTCAGTCTCACTAGTAGTTCCACGTGGACTTCGACGTTTAGCTTGATACCTCAGCTACGATCTTGTGCCCTCGGCAGGATCTGATAGATAGTCAGGCTTCTCAGCCTTTTTCATTTATAGATGTCTGTACTCATACATGATAGCTTCCGCTTGTGCTTTGACTTGTATGCTCTGATTGTTGGGTCGTGAGACCCATGTTTGTATTGTCTCGCTCCTCGGAGCCTAATGAATAATTACTTGAGCCGTAGAGTCATGTTGTGATGCCATGTCGTATTTGCACATATCGAGCATATTGTGTGTATGTTATTGAAATGCTTGGTATGTGTGGGATCTGACCATCTAGTTGTTTATCTTTAGTAGCCTCTCTTACGGGGAAATGTCTCCTAGTGTTTCCACCGAGCCATGGTAGCTTGCTACTGCTCCGGAACACTTAGGCTGGCCGGCATGTGTCCTTCTTCGTTCCTGTGTCTGTCCCTTCGGGGAAATGTCACGCGATGAATACCGGAGTCCTGTTAGCCCGCTACAGCCCGGTTCACCGGAGTCCTGCTAGCCCAGTGCTACAGCCTGGTTTCACTCGCTGATGACCGACACGTTCGATGCCGGGTCATGTATGCCTGTCCCTGTAAGTCTGTGCCACTTTGGGTTTACGACTAGTCATGTCAGCCCGGGCTCTTTATCATATGGATGCTAGCGACACTATCATATACGTGAGCCAAAAGGCGCAAACGGTCCCGGGCAAAGGTAAGGCGACACCCGTGGGGATACCGTGCGTGAGGCCGCAAAGTGATATGAGGTGTTACCGGCTAGATCGATGTGACATCGAGTCGGGGTCCTGACACATGTGTCCTTCTTCGTTCCTGTGTCTGTCCCTTCGAGGAAATGTCACGCGATGAATACCGGAGTCCTGTTAGCCCGCTACAGCCCGGTTCACCGGAGTCTTGCTAGCCTAGTGCTACAGCCTGGATTCACTCGCTGATGACCGACATGTTCGATGATGGGTCATGGATGTCTGTCCCTGTAAGTTTGTTCCACTTTGGGTTTACGACTAGCCATGTCAGCCCGGGCTCCTTATCATATGGATGCTAGCGACACTATCATATATGTGTGCCAAAAGGTGCAAACGGTCCCGGGCAAAGGTAAGGCGACACCCGTGGGATACCGTGCGTGAGGCCGCAAAGTGATATGAGGTGTTACATGCTAGATCGATGTGGCAATGAGTCGGGGTCCTGACACTCCTATTCCTACTTGGAGAGGGAGAGGAAAGGGGGAGGAAGGAAAGGGGGGGCAGCCCCCTCCCTATTCGGATTGGGCTTGGGGGGGCGCTCCCCCTCCCTTGCACCTTTCCCCTCCTTTCCACTAAAGCCCATTAAGGCCCATATACCTCCCGGGGGGTTGCGATAACCTCCCGGTGCTCCGGTATTATCCCGATCTCACCCAGAACCATTCTGGTGTCCAAATATAGTCGTCCAATATATCAATCTTTATGTCTCGACCATTTCAAGACTCCTCGTCATGTTCGTGATCACATCTGGGACTCTGAACTATCTTTGGTACATCAAAACACATAAACTCATAATATAATTGTCATCTAACTTTAAGCGTGCGGACCCTACGGGTTCGAGAACTATGTAGACATGACCGAGACACGTCTCCGGTCAATAACCAATAGCGGAACCTGGATGCTCATATTGGCTCCCACATATTCTACGAAGATCTTTATCGGTCAAACCGCATAACAACATATGTTTGTTCCCTTTGTCATCGGTATGTTACTTGCCCGAGATTCGATCGTCGGTATCTCAATACCTAGTTCAATCTCGTTACCGGCAAGTCTCTTTACTCGTTATGTAATACATCATCTCGCAACTAACTCATTAGTCACATTGCTTGCAAGGCTTATAGTGATGTGCATTACCGAGTGGGCCCAGAGATAGCTCTCTGACAATCAGAGTGAAAAATCCTAATCTCAAAATACGCCAACCCAACAAGTACCTTTGGAGACACCTGTAGAGCACCTTTATAATCACCCAGTTACGTTGTGATGTTTGGTAGCACACAAAGTGTTCCTCCGGTAAACGGGAGTTGCATAATCTCATAGTCATAGGAACATGTATAAGTCATGAAGAAAGCAATAGCAACATACTAAACGATCAAGTGCTAAGCTAACGGAATGGGTCAAGTCAATCACTTCATTCTCCTAATGATGTGTTCCCGTTAATCAAATTACAACTCTTTGTCCATGGCTAGGAAACATAACCATCTTTGATTAATGAGCTAGTCAAGTAGAGGCATACTAGTGACACTAAGTTTGTCTATGTATTCACACATCTATCATGTTTCCGGTTAATACAATTCTAGCATGAATAATAAACATTTATCATGAAATAAGGAAATAAATAATAACTTTATTATTGCCTCTAGGGCATATTTCCTTCATGTGGCAGTGGCTATGACATCTGAACTCGGTGGCGCCGGATAGAAAGAATCGGTGGGGCCGAGTTTGACTTTTGGTTTGGGTCATATGTGGATGTGAGAAAGTAGTTGAGGGCTTTGGAGCATATCACTAAGCATTTTGAGCAAGAACCTCATTAAGCAACACCTCATCCCTCCTTGATAGTATTGGCTTTTCCTATAGACTCAATGCGATCTTGGATCACTAAAATGGAAAATGAGAGTCTTGTGCTTTGAGCTTGAGCCAATCCTTTTGTCCTTAGTATTTTGAGGGGTCCACTTTTCTCATCCATGCCATGCCAATCATTGAGCTTTCCTAAAATATTTATCTTGAAATAGCATTAGCTCAATGAGCTATATGTTGTTAGGAATTACCAAAACCACCCAGGGATAGTTGCACTTTCATGGATAGCGGTCGATGTGTGGAGTAATAGTAGTAGATGCAGAATCGTTTTGGTTTACTTGACACGGACGTGATGCCTATGTTCATGATCATTGCCTTAGATATCATCATAATTATGAGCTCTTCTATCAATTGCTCGGCAGTAATTTGTTCACCCACCGTAATACATGCTATCTTGAGAGCAGCCACTAGTGAAACTTATGACCCCCGGGTCTCTTTCTTATTATATTACATATCTTTTCCATTATATCGCATCTCATTTACTATTTTGCAATCTTTACTTTCCAATCTATACAACAAAAATACCAAAAATATTTACTTTACTATCTTTATCAGATCTCACTTTTGTGATTGGCCGTGAAGGGTTGACAACCCCTTTATCGCGTTGGTTGCAAGGTTCTTGATTGTTTGTGCAGGTACTAGGTGACTTGTGCGTTGTCTCCTACTGGATTGATACATTCAAAACTGAGGGAAATACTTACGCTACTTTGCTGCATCACCCTTTCCTCTTCAAGGGAAAACCAACGCATGCTCAAGAGGTAGCAAGAAGGATTTCTGGCGTCGTTGCCGGGGAGATCTACGTAAAGTCAAGACATACCAAGTACCCATCCTAAACTCTTCTCCCTCGCATTACACTATTTGCCATTCGCCTCTCATTTTCCTCTCCCCCACTTCTAAAATGATTTTCAAAAACCTTTGCCTTTTCTTCGCCCCTCTTCCGTTCGTCACTTTCCGCTTGCTTCTTGTGTGCTTGTGTGTTGGATTGAGTGCTTGTCACGTGGCTCAAGATAATACTCAATTGTGTGACTTTTCCAATACCAACAACAATGATTTTATTAGCACTCTGATTGCTCCTACTACTGTTGCTGAATCTTGTGAAATTAATACCGCTTTGTTGAATCTTGTTATGAAAGATCAATTTTCTGGCCTTCCTTGTGAAGATGCCGCAGCCCATCTAAACAACTTCGTATATTGGTGTGATATGCAAAAGAAGAGAGATGTGGATAATCATATTGTTAAATTGAAGCTATTTTCATTTTCGCTTAGAGAACGTGCTAAAACTTGGTTCTCTTCTTTGCCTAAAAATAGTATTGATTGATGGAATAAGTGCAAAGATGCTTTTATCTCTAAGTATTTTCCTCCCGCTAAGATCATCTCTCTTAGGAACGATATTATGAATTTTAAGCAACTTGATCATGAGCATGTTGCACAAGCTTGGGAGAGGATGAAATTAATGATACGTAATTGCCCTACACATCGTTTTAATTTGTGGATGATTATACAAAAAAATTATGCCAGATTGAATTTTGCTTATAGGAATCTTTTAGATTCAGCCGCGGGAGGCACTTTTATGGAAATCACTTTAGGAGAAGCTACAAAACTCTTAGACAATATTATGGTTAATTATTCTCAATGGCACACCGAAAGATCCACTAGTAAAAACGTTCATGTGATTGAAGAGATTAATGTTTTGAGTGGAAAGATGGATAAACTTGTGAAATTATTTGCTAACAAAAGTGTTTCTTATGATCCTAATGATATGCCTTTGTCCACTTTGATTGAGAATAATAATGAATCTATGGATGTGAATTTTGTTGGTAGGAACAATTTTGGTAACAACGCGTATAGAGGCAATTTTAATCCTAGGCCGTTTCCTAGTAATTCCTCTAATAATTATGGTAATTCCTACAACAACTCTTATGGAAATTTTAATAAGATGTCCTCTGATTTTTATAATAGTGTTAAAGAATTTTTGAGTTCGCAAAAGAATTTCAATGCTTTGATTGAAGAAAAATTGCTTAAGATTGATGAGTTGGCTAGAAACATGGATAGAATTTCTCTTGTTGTTGATTCTTTGAAACTTAGATCTATTCCTCCTAAGCATGATATCAATGAGTCTCTCAAATCTATGAGAATTTCCATTGATGAGTGCAAAGAAAGAACCGCTAGGATGCTTGCTAAAAAAGATTGCTTTATGAAAGCGTGTTCTAGTTTTCATGATCATAATTATGAAGATCTAAAAGTGATTGATGTGACTCACAATAAATATTCTTTTTCCAATATGAATCTTGATAAATATGGGACTGGAGATGAGTCAACTTTAATTAAAAGGTGTCCCAATGATTCAGAGTTTTTAGATCTTGATGTAAAAATTGATAAAAGTGGGATTGAAGAGGTCAAAACTTCAAGTAGCAATGAACCCACTATTTTGGATTTCAAGGTATGTAATTATGATAATTTTTCTTTGATAGATTGTATTTCCTTGTTGCAATCCGTGTTAAATTTCCCTCATGCTTATAATCAAAATAAAGCTTTTATTAAACATATTGTTGATGCTTTGATGCAATCTTATGAATAAAAGCTTGAACTAGAAGTTTCTATCCCTAGAAAACTTTATGATGTGTGGGAATCTACTATTAAAATTAAGATTAAAGATTATGAATGCTAGCTCTGTGTGATTTGGGTGCTAGTGTTTCCACGATTCCAAAAACTTTATGTGATGTGCTAGGTTTCCGTGAATTTGATGATTGTTCTTTAAATTTGCATCTTGCGGATTCCACTATTAAGAAACCTATGGGAAGAATTAATGATGTTCTTATTATTGAAAATAGGAATTACGTAGATTTCACTGTTCTTGATATAGATTGCAACCCTAGATGCTCTATTATTCTTGGTAGACCTTTTCTTAGAACGATTGGTGCAATTATTGATATGAAAGAAGGAAATATTAGATTCCAAATTCCGTTAAGGAAGGGCATGGAATACTTTCCTAGGAAGAAATTAAATTGCCTTATGAATCTATTATGAGAGCCACTTATGGATTCCATGCCGAAGATGGCAATACCTAGATCTATTCTTGTTTTTATGCCTAGCTAGGGGCATTAAACGATAGCGCTTGTTGGGAGGCAACCAAATTTTATTTTTGTTCTTTGCTTTTTGCTCCAGTTTAGTAATAAATAATTCATCTATCTTCTGGTTTTATGTTTTAATTAGTGTTTGTGCCATGTAGAACCTTAGGGAAGACTTGGGTGAAGTCTTTGCGATCTTGCTGTAAAAATCAGAAACTTTTGCACTCACGAGAATAACTGTCATTTTTTACTGGAGAGTGATTTTAGGTTGATTATTTTTGCACATGATTAATAGATAAATTCCTCACGTCCACCAATTTATTTCAGAATTTTTAGAGTTACAGAAGTATTCCAAAGTTACAGATTTCTACAGACTATTCTGTTTTTGACATATTCAGTTTTTCGTGTGTTGTTTGCTTATTTTGATGAATCTATGAGTAGTATCTGGGGGTATGAACCATAGAGAAGTTGGAATACAATAGGTTTAACACCAATATAAATAAATAACGAGTTCATTACAGTACCTTAAAGTGGTGGTTTGTTTTCTTATACTAACGGAGCTCATGAGATTTTCTGTTGAAGTTTTGTGTTGTCAAGTTTTCAAGTTTTTGGGTAAAGATTTGATGGATTTTGGAATAAGGAGTGGCAAGAGCCTAAGCTTGGGGATGCCTAAGGCACCCCAAGATAATTCAAGGACAACCAAAATCCTAAGCTTGGGGATGCCCCGGAAGGCATCCCATCTTTCTTCTTCGTCTATTGGTAACTTTACTTGAGGCTATATTTTTATTCACCACATGATATGTGTTTTGCTTGGAGCGTCTTGTATGATTTGAGTCTTTGATTTTTAGTTTACCACAATCATACTTGCTGTACACACCTTTTAGCAGAGACACGCATGAATCGGAATTTATTAGAATACTCTATGTGCTTCACTTATATCTTTTGAGCTAGACAATTTTGCTATAGTGCTTGACTTATATATTTTTAGAGCACAGTGGTGGTTTTATTTTATAGAAATTATTGATCTCTCATGCTTCACTTATATTATTTTGAGAGTCCTTTAGAACAGCATGGTAATTTGCTTGTCTTATAAAATTAGTCCTAATATGATGGACATCCAAGATGGGTATAATAAAAAGTTTCATATAAAGTGCATTGAATACTATGAGAAGTTTGATTCTTTATGATTGTTTTGATATATGAAGATCGTGATATTAGAGTCATGCTAGTAGAGTAGTTTTGAATTTGAGAGATACTTGTGTTAAAGTTTGTGATTCCCATAGCATGCACGTATGGTGAATCGTTATGTGATTAAGTTGGAGCATGATTTATTTATTGATTGTCTTCCTTATGAGTGGCGGTCGGGACAAGTGATTTATTTATTTATTGCGCGTAGTACTTCGTTTTGATAACTAATATTTTTTTGCAACAAGTATGTGAGTTTTTTATGACTAATGTTGAGTCCATGGATTATACGCACTCTCACCCTTCCACCAATGCTAGCCTCTCTAGTACCGCGCAACTTTCGCCGGTACCATACACCCACCATATACCTTCCTAAAAACAGCCACCATACCTACCTATTATGGTATTTCCATAGCCATTCCGAGATATATTGCCTTGCAACTTTCCACCATTCCGTTTATTATGACACGCTCCATCATTATCATATTGCCTAGCATGATCATGTAGTTGACATCGTATTTGTGGCAAAGCCACCATTCATAGTTCTTCATACATGTCACTCCTGAATCATTGCACATCCTGGTACACCACCGGAGGCATTCACATAGAGTTATATTTTGTTCTAAGTATCGAGTTGTAATTCTTTAGTTGTAAGTAAGTAAAAGTATGATGATCTTCATTATTAGAGCATTGTCCCAGTGAGGAAACGATGATGGAGGATATGATTCCCCCACAAGTCGGGATGAGACTCTGGACTAAATAAAAAAAGGAGGCCATAAAAAGAGAAAGGCCCAAATAAAAAAATGAGTAAAAAGAGAGAAGGGACAATGCACTATCCTTTTACCACACGTGTGCTTCAAAGCAGCACCATGATCTTCATGATAGAGAGTCTCCTATGTTGTCACTTTCATATGCTAGTGGGATTTTTTCATTATAGAACTTTGCTTGTATATTCCAAGGATGGGCTTCCTCAAAAGTTCCCTAGGTCTTCGTGATCAAGCAAGTTGGATGCACACCCACTTAGTTTATTTTTGAGCTTTCATACACTTATAGCTCTAGTGCATCCGTTGCATGGCAATCCCTACTCACTCACATTGATATCTATTGATGGGCATCTCCATAGCCCGTTGATACGCCTAGTTGATGTGAGACTATCTTCTCCCTTTTGTATTCTCCACAACCACCATTCTATTCCACCTATAGTGCTATGTCCATGGCTCACGCTCATGTATTGCGTGAAGATTGAAAAAGTTTGAGAACATCAAAAGTATGAAACAATTGTGTGGCTTGTCATCGGGGTTGTGCATGATTAAATACATTGTGTGATGAAGATAGAGCATAACCAAACTATATGATTTTGTAGGGATAGCTTCTTTGGCCATGTTATTTTGAGAAGACATGATTGCTTTGTTAGTATGCTTGAAGTATTATTAGTTTTATGTCAATATTAAACTTTTTTCTTGAATCTTTCTGATCTGAACATTCATGCCACAATAAAGGAAATTGCATTGATAAATATGCTAGCTAGCATTCCACATCAAAAATTCTGTTTTTATCATTTACCTACTCGAGGACGAGCAGAAATTAAGCTTGGGGATGCTTGATATGTATCCAACGTATCTATATTTTTTGATTGTTCCATGCTATTATATTATCTGTTTTGGATGTTTAATGGGCTTTAATATGCTCTTTTATATTATTTTTGGGACTAACCTATTAACCGGAGGTCTAGTGCCAGTTTCTGTTTTTTTGCCTATTTCAGTGTTTTGCAGAAAAGGAATATCAAAAGGAGTCCAAACGGAATGAAACCTTCCCGAGGATCTTTCTTGGACCAAAAGCAATCCAGAAAACTTGGAGTAGAAGTCTGGGACTCTACGAGGAGGCCACGAGGCAAGAGGGCGCGCCCGGGGGGTAGGCGTGCCCCCCACCCTCGTGGGCCCCTCGTAGCTCCACCGACGTACTTCTTTCACCTATATATACTCTTATACCCTAGAAACATCAGGGGGAGCCACGAAAACATTTTTCCACCAGCGCAACCTTCTATACCCGTTAGATCCCATCTTGGAGCCTTTCCCGGCGATCTGCCGGAGGGGGAATCAATCACGAAGGGCTTCTACATCAACACCATAGCCTCTTCGATGAAGTGTGAGTAGTTTACCACAGACCTTCAGGTCCATAGTTATTAGCTAGATAGCTTCTCCTCTCTCTTTGATTCTCAATACCATGTTCTCCTTGATGTTCTTGGAGATCTATTCAATGTAATATTGTTTTGTGGTGTGTTTGCCGAGATCCGATGAATTGTGGATTTATGAACTTGATTATCTATGAATATTATTTGGTTCATCTCTGAATTCTTATATGCATGATTTGATATCTTTGCAAGTCTCTTCGAATTATCGGTTTAGTTTGGCCTACTAGATTGATCTTTCTTGCAATGGGAGAAGTGCTTAGCTTTGGGTTCAATCTTGTGGTGTCATTTCCCGGTGACAGTAGGGGCAGCAAGGGACGCATCGCATTGTTGCCATCGAGGATAAAAAGATGGGGTTTATGTCATATTGCTTGAGTTTATCCCTCTACATCATGTCATCTTGCTTAATGTGTTACTCCGTTCTTATGAACTTAATGCTCTAGATGCATGCTGGATAGTGGTCGATGTGTGGAGTAATAGTAGTAGATGCAGAATCGTTTCGGTCTACTTAACACAGACGTGATGCATATGTTCATCATCATTGCCTTAGATATCATCATAATTATGTGCTCTTCTATCAATTGCTCGGTAGTAGTTTGTTCACCCACCGTAATACATGCTATCTTGAGAGAAGCCACTAGTGAAACCTATGGCCCCCGGGTCTCTTTCTTATTATATTACATATCTTTTCCATTATATCACCTCTCATTTACTATTTGTAATCTTTACTTTCAAATCTATACAACAAAAATACCAAAAATATTTACTTTACTATCTTTATCAGATCTCACTTTTGTGATTGGCCGTGAAGGAATTTACAACCCCTTTATCATGTTGGTTGCAAGGTTCTTGATTGTTTGTGCAAGTACTAGGTGACTTGTGTGTTGTCTCCTACTGGATTGATACCTTGGTTCTCAAAACTAAGGGAAATACTTACGCTACTTTGCTGCATCACCCTTTCCTCTTCAAGGGAAAACCAATGCATGCTCAAGAGGTAGAAGCGATTGATGGGACGTGGGCATCTCCACTTCCCCATGCTGCCTTGAAATCCGCCAAGCCTGGCGGTGCCCGTTGCAAGAGCAGTCCGCCCCTATAGATTGTCGCGCTTGGCCCTCGCTCCTTCTCTTCCCAGGCTTGCAATCCTTTGCACAGATCTGGTGCTAGCGCCGCTCCCCCTTCCTAGCTTCCGCCATGGCCCCGCAGCAGAGGAAGAAGAAGGGGAGGTCGCGTGCCCCGGCTGGACCTCCGCCGGCCTTGGAGCCGGCTCTCGAGCAGTTGACGGTGATCAATCGGGAGGGGTTGTATAAGGTCCGCCCTGCTCTTGCAGCCGATTCCAATGAGTGGAAAGCGACGGCCACCCGGCCCGCGTCCTAGCTTGTGGATGATATGAGCGCCACTAAGATTGCCATCTATCTTCATGCTCTCTTTGCAGGCCTGATTCCTCCTTTCTCTCCTTTCTTCAACGCCATAATCTCGCACTACCAGATCCACCTACTGCACCTGGATCCCCGCTCCATCATCCTTCTTGCTGTCTTCGCCTTCCTTTGCAAGGCCATGGTCGGCATTGCTCCTTCAGTGGCCTTGTTTCGCCACTTCTTCTTGCTGTTGCGGCGCCCACCAATGCTCGGGGTGCGTGACCTTCTAAGCTGGTGCGGCGACTGCCGGCTCGGGGATCGACTTCAAGCTATCGCCTGACGCAAAGGGGTTCCGGAAGCAGTGGTTGTTCGTACACGCTGGTACGCGCAGTCCCCTACTTCTGTCCCCTCGGGTGCCTGCGGAGCCCAGCTCCGGCTGGGGGAATGTGGAGCTTGTCGACTGTTCGCTTACCCGCGTCTGGAAGAAGTTGGCCAGGCTGCAGAAGCTGGGGGTGACAACGCCAATGGTGGTGAAGGAATTCGTCCAATGGCGCATCGCCCCGCTTCAGCGCCATTCCCGCCCGATGTGGGCCTTTACCGGCGCCAAGGACTCCATGAGGCTCCAGGAGCCGACGCTGCCTTCCAAGACCCTGAACAAGAGCGTATGGTAATAATGCCGATGGTACCCAGTGGGCTCTCGCAGCTTGATCCTCCAAGCGGGTCACAATGCCGATGAAGAAGTTGAGGTGGCTGGCGTAGTCGTTCTCGTGCGGATGAGGAACACTCTCGTCACAGATGATACCGAGTGGTTGTTGATGTCGAATGCGTTGGTGGAGCCCTGCAGCGGCTCGCAAAGAGCCTTAGCTTCATGTACCTCCAGCGCCCAGCCTGGCGTGGGGGATCAGCTGGGGCCTTCCCCCGATGTGTACCTCAGGTCCACTGCGACGGGCACGTAGGCTTCCTGGTTAGCCGCACCTCAGTCGCTGCCCAGTTGCCTCACCCTTCCGCCCCCCGCGGTCGTCATCAGGTCCTGGTGACCAAGGGCCGGTGCCCCAGCGCGGTCCCAGGGGAGGTTGCTTGGAGTCGCCCCGTCGCGAGGTGGCATGGTCGAAGCAGTGCGGGCCATGCCGTGAGGTAGGCCGACGCCAAGAGGGTCTTCAGGGGGCCTGGGAGGGGCGCGTGGGTGTGGCGAGGGTGAGCGCGCACCCCGCCACGGCTTGTGACGTGGGCAGGGTGCAGAATGGTGTTGCGCCCCTGCATGCTGCATCTAGCAACTCGGCAACTCGCTCCAGTAGGGCATCACGGCCGCTTTCCGCTAGCCTGCACCTCAGCAGTTCTCGAGCCATGATGACCGTGCCCGCATGTTCGCCTGCTCCCGGCGAGTGTGCGGTGTTGTTGCCATGGCGTAGCTTGAAGACCGTGTGGTGGCGCGGTTGTGATGCGGCGCAAGAGGAGGGGGTTGCGGCCCGCGCCTCCCGCGGACGGCCGCACCAGGCGGAGTGCTGGCCGTGTGCAGCGTGGAGTGGAGATCTTCCTCGTCGGCAGGTGTGGTCGAAGAAGCCCGGATAACCCAATGCTCAACGTGGGCTCTCGGGGCATCAGCCATGGTGTCCGTGGAGTAGCGGCAGGCCGGTTGACGGAAGAGAAGATCCGACGCACCCCTACCTGGTGCGCCAAATGTCAGATTTTGGGTTCCACAAACCCTTTAGAGGTTCGAACTCTAGGGTGCGTGTGGAGATCTCAACCTACCCAGCCTGCCTACTAGCGATCCTCGCAGCCTAGTGCGTCGAGCTCAAAGGGACAGAGAGAAACACCAGTTTATCTTGGTTCGGGCCACCTTGCAGTGCAATACCCTACTCCAGCTTTGTGGTGGATTGCCTCAATGGGCTGAGGATGAACTAGTAGAGTGGATGAACAGCCTCAGGAGGTGAGGTGTTCTTGAGCTCGGGTGAGCTGGTGAAGTGGTGAGAGAGGAATGGATCCGATCTCCTCGACCCCCTTCTATGGTGGTGGCTAAGTCCTATTTATAGTGGCATTGGTCCTGTTCCCAAATGTTGGCGGGAAGGAATCCCACAACGGCCAGATTTGAAGGGGGACAAGAAGTACACCCTATCCTGACTAAAGTGGTCTTTGAGTGCAAAAGCCTCTCGTCATAACGCTGACCTCTGTCCTGCCGTCCTGGCGGTCTTGGTCTTGTTGCACCAGAATGGAAACCTTTGGTTGATTCCTCAGGACTCCGCCCCTGCTACTTGCCTCCTTTGCACCAAAGAGGAAAGTGGTGATCTGTGCCCACTGGCACCCGCCTGGCCTTGGTCGTCATTGCTCACGTCAGCTGAGCCTCGCGAGGTGCACCTTGCATAGAAGTCTCATCTCCTCGGGAGCCAGCCTGAGGAGGCCGGTCCTCTTGGAGGTCTTGGCGTCGCCCACCTCATGAGGCTTGGCCCCTCGTGAGGGTCTTGAGTTGTTGATGCTAAAGCTGGGTCGTACCAGACCGTCGATGAAGCCACGCAGTGGGCCGCAGGAAGGCCAGTCTAGGTATCCCCGTATCCAGAACGCCGACACTTGGGGAAGTCCCCAAGTAGGATTCGACCCTACTTGGGGCACCCCTTGGCCTCTCTCCTCTCCCCCACCTATATATATGTGGAAGGGGAGCATCACACATAACCATGACAATTGTTTAGCCGTGTGTGTCGCCCCCCTTCGCCGTTTACACCCGCGGTCATATTTTCGTAGTGCTTAGGCAAAGCCCTACGGAGATAGCATCACCATCACTATCACCACGCCGTCGTGCTGCCGGAACTCATCCACTACCTCGCCGTCTTGCTAGATCAAGAAGGCATGGACATCAGTGAGCTGAACGTGTGCTGAACGCGGAGGTGACGTACGTTCGGTACTCGAGCGGTTGGATCGCAAAGATGTACGACTACATCAACCGCGTTACTAGACGCTTCCGCTTACGGTCTACAAGGGTACGTAGACACACTTTCCCCCTCTCATTGCTATGCATCTTCATGGATAGATCTTGCGTGTGCGTATAAGTTTTTTTATTTTTCATGCAACGTTTCCCAACACCTCGCTGGCAAAAAAAGTGTACTACTCGTATCCATTTTTGTCTGTTTTTTTAGTTAACTGAACTCCAAAAAAGATGACTATATATCCACGAACTTCAGCTAGTGTGATGCTTTCTAGTAGCTCTGAACTTAACCCATTAGAGATCTTCCTTGGATCTGCTTCTACATGCATATAAACTTGGCTTCACACCATTGCAGATGAAAGAATTCCTGGTATTCAAATCGTCCAAGCCCCGAGTACGGTAAGCTCCATAAGAAAGGTCTGTGAAGATCAGAGCGAACGGAGGCCATTCAGTTCAAATGCTAGATCAGTGGTGGCTGGCCAGAATGGATAAGAATATTGTCAAAAGGCCATGGTAAATTTGCAAGGACCGTAATATTGCGGGATCAATTGCCAGGGAGGGACTGATTCGTTTGCCACATGGGTCGATAACGGAGATTATTTTTTTAGTAAGATAACGGCGATTTTCTATTTGGCGCTTCAAGCGCCCGTTGTAGCAGGTTTTGCAAACGGGCGCACACCCTCCTCCATGCTAGCCCGGCCCATCTTCAATTTTGTTTCCTTTTTAAGGCCAAAAAACTACGTGCCTGGTTGGTTTTGAACCGGCAACCACCTGGTCCTTTATTAGCTTTGTTAACTGTCCTTGTAGTTAAGATAGATACAAAATTAGAGTACGATCTACCCTCTCGTTTAGGGTTTCTGGCTCCGGCGGCGATTCCATCGCCGTTTGGAGATCTAATCGGATTATCTACCGCCGGCCGGTTTCCTTCGCTCAAGATCATCTTCCTGATCGGTAGGAGGGAGTTGGGCGCGGTCTTATGACGTTCCTTTTTCCTAGACGACGAACCCTAGATGGCGGACCGATCGGAGTCATCAGCTGCGGGTGGAAGGGGGAAGAATCTCGAGGACTTGCTGCAGCACCTGGACCTCCAGGATGACGAACTTGATGATGTGGTCGTAGGGGAAGAAGAAGTGAAGAAGTACGAAGCGGATGCTAGGTGGCTGGCGATTGCGAAGGTGAATACCATCTGCACCTTCAGTTCATCGGCGATGTTTGAGTGCATGAAATCGATCTGGTCGCTGGCACAAGTCCCGACCTACAGAGAGGCAGGAGAAAATCTGTTCATCTTTCAGATCTTTTGTCTTGGGGATTGGAAGAAGGTAGTGCATGGAGGCCCATGGCTGTTTAGGGGGATGGGGATGTTGATAGAAGACTACGATGGGAAGAAGGAGCCAACATCTTTTGAATTTGATGGTTTATACGTATGGGCTCAGATCCACAATATACTAGAGCTCTACCGCAAAGCGGAGGTTGTTGATCAACTCGCCCGCCGGATTGGGAGGGTTAAAGAAGTACAGCTCTTGCCTCGATTGTTCTATGAAGGTGATTATGTGAGAGTCCGAGCCAGGGTTCTTGTCAGCAAACCTCTAACTCGAGTCACGGCGCTGAATGTCGCGGGACAAGGAAGACTCCGTCTCTTGGTGAAATATGAGAAGATACCGTATTTTTGCAAGGTATGTGGCTTCATGGGTCATAACCACGAGGAGTGTGGCGATGGTGTTTGGGAAGAGAAAGATAAGCAGTGGGGGAGCTGGATGCTGGCACAAAGAAGGGATGTTGCACCGGAGCAGTATGGTGGATGGGTTCCCCGTGGGGGCCGTTCCGGAGGCAGAGGCAGAGGCAGAACAGGTCGTGCTAGCAACACACGCCAGCAATCCCCACCACGCAAGCGCTCATCCCAGGATGCAGGCTTTGACTCGGCTGTGGAAGACCCGGAAGTTACAAGCCCCCTTAAAGCTGGTGAGTTTAGGCAGGAAGTGCAAGCTACTGAATCGGTTCATCGCAACCTAAACCTTGTGTTGAAAGATAGCGGGGTTGATGTTGAAGGGATGGAGAAAAGCAAGGTTGTAGCCACTACTGATGCGCTCACAACGGCAGTCCCATCGCCGCCCCCGGCGTATGCTTCTCCAAGAGATGCCAAGAAAGCTAAGAAGGCAGGATCACCAGTGAAGCAAGGAACTAACAAGATGGCGTTGTTGGCGGGCTCCTCAGCGGAGCACGGCCAAGCCCAATGAAAATCTTAAGCTAGAACTGCCGCGGGATTGGCGACCCTATGAGCTTAGTTCGCCATCTATTCTTTGCTTAGTTGAAACGCAGTTACAAAAAAGTCGAGTTGAAGGTCTTCGGTTTTCATTAGGTTTTGATTTCAGTTTTGTTGTTGGCAGTAGTGGTCGAAGGGGAGGTATCTGTATCTTTTGGAAAAACTCGTTGAATGTTGAAATAAAGAATTTTTCGGAGTATCATGTGGACGCATGGGTTCTTGAACCAGGAAGGGAACAATGGCGTCTTTCTTGTTTTTATGGAGAAGCAACAAGATCTCTCCGGTACAAAACCTGGAATATAATGACAATGCTGAGAGGTGAAAGCACGCTGCCATGGATGTGCATTGGTGATTTTAACGAAATTTTGCGGCCCGAGGAGCAGTTTGGCCCAAATGAGCGTGATAGTGCACAGATCGAGGCTTTCAGAGAGGCTGTGGATATTTGTGGACTGGCTGATTTGGGTTATCGTGGATTGGATTGGACTTGGGAGAAGAAAGTGTCAGCAGGATATTTTTGCAGGGTCCGGCTGGATAGAGCCTTGGGGACGGCTGATTGGTCGGCCCTCTTTCCGTTTGCCTCGGTGGAACACCTAACAGCGGCCAAATCTGATCACTGCCCTATATTACTACAAATGGATCTTGTGGAATCGAGTGTAAGAGCAAAGCAGAAGCAGTTCCGGTATGAATGCTTGTGGGGGCGTGACCCTAGCTTTGGGAATGTGGTAACCGAAGCTTGGAACACTTCTGGAAAGGCTAATACTGTCACAGCTCTGTCCAAGAAACTTGCTCATGTGGCTGGTACGCTGCGACAATGGGGCCGAACCACCTTTGGTGCGGTTCAAACTGAGCTGCGGGCGCTCCGTTCGAAACTTGCAGAACATCAAGCCCTGCCCGACCGTGGGGGTCCATCGTCGGAAGAGGAACAGGTAGAAGCCCGCATGTCCAAACTCTGCCTACGTGAGGAGATCATGTGGCGTCAACGGGCTCGCATTTAGTGGTTGGCGAAGGGAGACAACAACACCAATTGTTTTCATCGGAAGGCCAGTGCCCGCAAAGCTAGAAACCGCATAGCAAACTGGAACGTGCGGATGGCACGGTCTATGTTGATGATCAGGAGTTGGCAAGCTTGGCAACAAACTTTTATAGCAATCTGTATGCATCTGAGAGCACAATCGGCATTGATGAGGTACTACCTCACATACCGTCCATGGTGGACGCTGCCATGAATGAGATGCTTAACGCCCGCTATACAAACGTCAAGGTGAAAGCGGCGTTGTTCCAAATGTTTCCAACAAAGGCTCTAGGGCCTGATGGCTTTCCTGCACACTTCTTTCAGCAGCACTAGGAGTTCTGCGGCGATGAGGTGACTGATATGGTGCTACGTGTTCTAAAGGGAGAGGATTACCCGGAGGAGATAAACAAAATGTTCATTGTGTTAATTCCCAAGATTGCAAGTCCAAAAAAATTAGGACAGTTTAGATCGATAAGCCTATGCAATGTGATCTTTAAGATCGCCTCGAAGGTGCTAGCTAATCGTCTGAAGCTCATTTTCCCCGATATCATCTCTGAGGAACAATCAACATTCGTACCGGGACGTCTTATCATGGATAACTTCATCTCCACTTATGAGTGTCTCCACTATATGAAACGAAGGAAGGTAAAGAGTAACAGATTCTGTGCTTTGAAACTTGATATGATGAAAGCTTACGATAGAATTGAGTGGAACTATCTTGAACGGGTTATGCTAAAGTTGGGTATAAGTGCACGGTTCACAGAGATTGTCATGAGGTGTGTCACATCAGTATATTTCTCCGTCATCTTCAATGGTGAAAGGCAAGAGGAGTTCAGTCCTTCCCGAGGACTCAGGCAAGGTGACCCAATCTCCCCATATCTTTTTTTGTTGGCTGCCGAGGGTCTGTCATGTCTGTTGAAGTCGGCGGATCCAAATGACAATGTTCGAGGCATCAAGGTGGCAGATGGCGCCCCGGAGGTAAATCATTTACTTTTTGCAGATGATAGCCTCTTATTTTTTAATGCCACCCCTGAGATGGCAATGAAGGTGAACTAGTTGTTGCAACGTTATTGTGAGGCTTCTGGCCAGCGAATCAATAGGGACAAGTCATCAATCTTCTTTAGCAAGGGCTGTTCGGATTCTTTGAAGCAACAAGTGAAACAAACCTTAGATGTGCAGAACGAAAAATTGTCAGACAAATACCTTGGCCTTCCAGTATATGTTGGTAGAGCAAAGGAGGGGTCATTTAAATATCTAAAAGATCGAATATGGAAGCATGTGCAAGGTTGGATGGAGAAGGCGCTATCGGTTGGTGGTAAGGAAGTGTTAATAAAATCAGTTGCGCAGGCGATCCCTACTTATTCCATGGCCTGTTTTAAACTACCCCGGGGCCTCTACCAGCACATCAATGGTTTGTTGCGGAAGTTTTGGTGGGGATCTAAAAAGGGCGAGAGGAAGACTGCTTGGGTTTCATGGGAAGCTATGTCACAGCCTAAGAGCATGGGGGGCATGGGCTTCCGCGATATCAAACTCTTCAACTTGGCGCTCCTTGCCCGGCAAGCATGGCGGCTGCTGACTCAGCCGGATTCCTTGAGCGCCAGGATCCTTCGAGCGGTATACTACCCGCCATCTTCAATCCTTGAAGCAGAGTTGGGGAAAACCCCATCACAAGTATGGCGATCCATCATCGAGGGACGAGATGCACTTAAGTTGGGCCTCCTGAAGCGCATCGGTTCGGGTGAGCAGACTAATATTTGGAACGATAATTGGATCCCCCGTGACCATAAGCTTCGGCTGGTTTGCCCGACATCCTAGAACCCTCCCCAACTTGTTTCGGAACTTATCAACCCGGTCACTTGCACATGGAATGTTGTGATGCTACGTGAACATCTGTACCCAATGGATGTTGAGGCAATCCTCAATATCTCACTGAGCAGCAAATTTCAGGAGGATTTCTGGTCGTGGCATTACGAGAATAGAGGATCTTCACAGTAAGCTCAGCTTACAAACTACTTGCAGCAACAAAGCAGCAACGCACGGACTGGTTGGAGCACAACGATGGTCACTCAAATGCCGCAGCAGATAGCCGCTCATGGTCAAAACTCTGGGGCGCGGCGGTGCCCTCAAAAGTCTGTGTCTTTGCCTGGAGGCTAGCTAAATCATCCATACCTACAGGGGTTGTTCGACACTACAGAAGCATGTCTGATTCCGCTGAATGCAGCATCTGTCACGCGGAGGTGGATACGTGGAGGCATGCCCTTTTTGATTGCCATATGGCTCGATGCGTTTGGGCCCTTTCTGCTGAGGATATCACTGGAACCATCATCTCCAACCGCACAGATGACGCTAAACTGTGGATGTTCTGGTTAGTTGACACTCTTCCCACAGCGGATTTGGCACTTGTGCTTGTAACGATGTGGGCGATATGGTGGGCGAGACGCCGAGCTATCCACGACGAGCAGTTCCAGAGCCCCCTCAGTACTCATATCTTCATCACCAAATTTCTGGCGGAGCTCGATCAGATTCCAGAAAGGGGAGCACGTACCAGGGACCTGCATGCACAATCCAAGGACCTGCATGTAAGGCCCAGGGGCATGCATGCAATGCCAGGGACCTACATGTAGCGACTCCAGGCGTGGTAAGACCAGCACGATGTGCATGGTTGCCACCGGTGTCCCAGTCAATCAAGATCAACGCAGACGACATGTTTTCCGGGGGAGACAAGGGTGCTTCTGTTGTCGTGTGCCGTGATAAAAACGGGAACTATCTGGGCGCCTCAGCCATCATTTTTAGGGCCTTTTGGACCCGATGATCCTCGAAGCACGGGCCTGCACCGAGGCACTAGCACTCGCTGCGGATCTACAAGTTCAATCCATATGTGTGGCCTCAGACGGCCAAGAAGTGGTATCAAGGATCAAGGACCATGCAAGTTTTATCCAATTCTTCAAGATATCAAGCACCACAGAGTTGCTTTTAGTGCGGTGGAGTTTATCCACGAGAGTCGGAAGTATAACGGAGAGGCTCATGCTTTAGCTAAAGCTGCCGCATCTCTCCCCCCGGGCGCCATGTGTGGCTTGCAACTTTGCCCGATATTATCTATATTCCCATGACTTTGCATGTTTAATAAAGGATATAGATTTCGCTCAACAACAAAAAAACTGTCCTTGTAGTTTTGAATCGGCAACCTGATGCGCTCAATTACACCATTTTCCTTCTTTTGTTCTTTAACTTTATCTTTTCTATTTTTATTGCAACGGTTCTGTTCGGTTCTTTCATTCTTTTACTTTCTTTCCTTTTTCTTTTTGCTAATCGAAATGAACTTTTTTTTCAAAATTTAATGATTTAAATCAATGAACTTTCATCAAAATCCATGTTTATTTTTCAAAATAGATGAGTTTTTTTTCCAAACAATTGAACTTTTTTATAAAATCAATGAACTTTTTTAAAAAATCGAACATTTTTTCCAAATCAATGTTTTTTAACTTCGATGAACTTATTTTCTTTAATCCACAAACGTTTTTCAAATTTCATGAACTTTTATCCAAAATTGACGAACCTTTTAAAGGTTTCATTGAAAAAAAATCAAATTCGATGAACATTTTTTAAGTTGATGAATATTTATTCAAATTCATGATTTTCCCAAAAATCCGTGAATATTTTTTAATTCACGAATTTATCATTTTTTTGATTTTATTTCAATTGTGATCAAGCGAACCAGAGCAAATTTTGAAATAAAATATTTTTCTATCACAAGAAAAGACAAAAGAAGAACATAATGTACACCTGTCATGCTGTATTTTATAAAATGCCATGCTATACTCTATTAAAATATTTTATCTAAATAAGTCCAATAATTTGCCATGATATTTTTAAACAGCAATGCCATCCTCTTAATAATAAAAATTTCATGCTCTCAAATAATAAAACTGTCATCCTGTTAATAATGTACTACCATTCTCCTAAATATAAATCTGCCATGTTATTAATAAGAAAACTGTCATGCTCTTAATAATAAAACTGCCATCCTCTTAATAAAAATAAATGCCATGTTATTAGTAAGAAAAAAATATCATTCTCTTAAGAAAAATATCATGTTATTAATTATTAAAATGACATGTTCTTAATAATAATATTGCCATGTAAGAAGTTAAGAAAACCAGTTCCAAAATTGTCGTGAATAAGTGATAAAATTTCCCAAAAGCTTGCCATGGGGCATTACAAAAGAGCTGAAAATAGCATGGTTTCAAATAAAAAAGAATTGACATGCTACCTATAATTTGAAATGCAATTGGCAAGCTTATAAAAAAATGCTCTGTAACATAGGGATTTTTGTTCTTTCAAACATGGAAAAAAATATGGATTTTACGGAAAAAAAATCAAATGAAAAATCGAACATAAAATAAATTTATGTTTAAAATACATATAGTAGTTTAAACGGAAGTATTCACTTCCCCCGCTTTAGTTGAGTTTATTTAAGTGCCCCGCCCCCACATAGGAGGTCGTAAGTTCAAACCCCCTCTTGGGCACCTGGTCCTGCAATTTTTGGAGAAATATAAAAGGAGAGAACGTTCCCCAAGGAACGAGAAACAGTAATCGGCCCCGAATGATCTACGTAGCATCAGCCTTGCGTAAAGTCACGTGCAACGGTGGGGAAGGCGTTCGCTAGGGTTGGCCTCCCGACGACGCCGCAAAAAGAAGTTTGCAAATATCGAAGGGAAACCAAGGTGAATCTACTCATTCTTGCCCGCCGGTGTTACCTTCGTGTCCATGTCGAGCTGCAGCTACCGTTCAACACGGAGACTTCCATTTCTGCGGCCATATGTTCACGGCCTAGCGTACTCGGAATCTGTCTCTTGCGTTCTCCTCCATATCCCGTCCAAATTTACCACCGCTGCACCACCTGCATTTGTCCTCACGCGCCTGTAACTGTAAGGGTGCGCAACTTTGCGGCCATGATTGTTCCGCTGAGTTGCTGATGAGATGCCGATGCTGACTAGTGTGGTCATATTTGTTCTGCTCATGACATGTATACAAGCCAAACGTGATTTCTGCTGCAACATGTCTGTCCATTTTGTGGGTTTGTCTGCTACGAGAACGAAAGAAGCAGCCGAAAAGTGAGAGCTCGGGAAGCTGCCATCAACGGTCAAGTTGATGCCAGGTATACTTTTCCCAAGTCTTAGAGCACCACACTGTCCACACAACATCATGCGCTTTTAAAGTTTTTTCTACATTTCAAACTACCATGTCCAGCATTTCGAGACCATGTAGGAGAAGCCGACGAACGTACCAAGGGAGAATGTTCAAATTAACTCTTGTCGGCTTCCAGTTGTTTGATAGGGCCGATTGACTGAATCTCGACACTTGTCTATGCAATACTCTTGTCGGAGTACAATTGACCTATTAGGAATCTTTGAACCACTTTTTTTTTGAGCGGTATCTTTGAACCACAATTGATTCGAGTGCTGCCCATTTTTTTCTTTTTATCTAAAAAAGGTTATTTTTTCCTTTTCAATTTTTTTCTTGAAAAGTTATTGTGCATGTCATATATAGAAATTTAAGAAAATTTGCATTTCTTATTCCATTGTTATACACATTACAAAACACAAAAAGGTCATCTCATTCGGGAATACTATGACATGCTCTCAGGACGAAACATTTTAACCGAAATGGTGCCTCTACACGGTTTTTCTCTCATCCCTGGCGGCTTGAAACCCTAGCCATCACCAGCAAGAGGTTAGCCTTCCGGCGCCGTTCTCCGGTGGCTCCCCTCCGCCGACGTCCTCTCGGTAGTCGGTAGTGAGGGGGGTCATCGGATCCCGCGCATGCGGATCATTTTAGCTTTAGGTTCTAGGGCCATAGTAGTTCAGGTTTTTGGATCGTTGGACGTCTTGGCTTCGACGGCGGCGACGACGATGCTAAATAAAGAAGCTCCAGGTTCTTCTCCGGCGAGGCGATTGTCTCTATATTCGGTGATGGATTCAAGAACCAGTCTGTTCAAGCAGGAATGTTGTGGCGGCGGCGGCATCCTTGTGGTGGACTTGTGTCACCGGGCTCCGCCATTGCGACAGCGTTTGCTCCAGCGTCGGCGCGGAGCTTGAGAGGTAGTCCAGGAGCGGATGCAGATTGTGACCTATATCGACAACATCTGAAATACCAAACGTGTGATGGGTTTGTGGTTGATGGATGTCAGGTATGGTTTCCCCCTTTGACGTCTTAATTAGTCATAATGGGGTGCCAGACCTGGAGTTTGATGGCGTGCTGATACGTTCATTTTGCATCATATTTTCCTATTATCATTTATTATGTTTTGGATTGTTATTTCACTTTTTAATACAATTCTTATGCATTTTCTCTCTTATTTTGCAAGTTTCACATAAAGAGGGAGATTGCTGGCAGCTGGAATTCTGAATCGGAAAGAGCTACATCAGAGACACCTATTCTGCACAACTTCAAATGACCTGAGATTTTATAGAGATTTATTTTGGAATATATAAAAAATATTGGCGAAGGAATTACCAGAGGGGGACCCACCAAGCAGCCACAAGCCTGATCCCCCCCCCCAAGCTTGTGGGGGCCCTGGCAAGCCTCTGAAACCCATCTTCTACGATATGATGCCATTTGACCTAGAAAAAAAAGAGGAAGGTCTCGGGACGAAGCGTCGCCATCTCGAGGCGGAACCTGGGCAGGAGCACTTTTGCTCTCCGGCGGAGCGATTCCGTCGGGAAAACTTCCCTCCGGGAGGGGAAATCAAAGCCATCGACATCACCAACGATTCTCTCATTATGGGAGGACCAATCTGCATCAACATCTTTATCAGCACCATCTTATCTCAAATCCTAGTTCACCTCTTGTATTTAATATTCATCTCAAACCCTTAGATTGGTACCTGTCGGTTGCTAGTAGTGTTGATTACATCACACTACTAGGGAAAACCCTAGTAGCAGCGCTTGTTTTTAAGCTAGTAGTAGCGCTTGTGCAAGCACTACCACTAAGGTGCTACAGCTAACTAGTAGCAGTAGCGCTGGAAAAGACGCGCTACTGCTATACCTAGTTAGCAGTAGCGCTTTTCTATAGTAAGCGCTACTGCTATACCTAGTTAGCAGTAGCGCTTTCCTATAGTAAGCACTACTGATAGTACTAAGTAGCAGTAGCGCTTCTTCTGAAAAGCGCTGCTGCTAACGTTTCCTGTATTTTAAAAAATACAGCTTATTTTCGTTGTGGTTTTATATACAGTGCTTTCATCATATGATTTTATGACCATGATTAGTTATTATATATAACAGTGGGTGAAATGAACGTGGAGTAGATTCAAGTGGAGGCAACATATGATGCATGTCGAAAGTACTACTAATCCAAACTTGATCTAGTTTGGATTAGAAGTACTTTCGATGTGCACTACATGTTGCCTCCACTTGAATCTAATCCATGTTCATTTCACCTATATATATATATATATATATATATATATAATAACTCATCATGCTCATATAACAACTTAGCATCATGCATCATCGATCATAATAATAAATAACTCATCATTGGTATCATAATAACAAGTCATACTCATCATCATCGATCATACAACTTCTACTCGATACCACATCATCATCATAGTCATCTAACCAATCCTACTTAGTTGTTCTTAGCACATGATCATGAGTATTAGCTAGGACCTACTACCTTCTCCTAGGTAAAATAGCATAAAACAAGATAGCCACTGACTCTCCATTATGAAGAATGGAGATTATTCTGTCTTCAATTCTTGCCTTTCGCACAATCTTGCTTTCGAGAACCTCCTTACGATTGTCCATACATTTTTTTTCCATTCTTTGATTACCATGTGTTCATCGGTTTTAGAAATTCAATATGGACAGGTGAGACTCGTAGGATGACCTGGTTGTATGTTCAAAACATTAAGGTGACCATTCTGATACATTAAATGAGGCACACAATCCATCAGGATTTTCTGTTGAAAAACATAGCAATAACTTCGTAGTTAGCAATGTAGTTCAGTTTTAGAAGTATGCAAAAGATGCACGGATGTCGTAATAGTAAAAAATCTTACCAGGGTATCTCCATGGAAGTTACCGTGGTTCAACACGTGCACTAGTGGCACGTATTGACCATAATTTGGAGGAGTATAATAATAGGTATTGTAATTCTCAAGGTCAGTACAAAATGTGACCAGATGATTTTTCTCCTGATAAGTTAACTCGTAGCCATCGGTGTAGTAGGTTCTGTCTACCATCTTCTGCACATTCTTTGAAGAATGAAAATAAGCTATCAATGGAATAATTTGTCAACTATTTTGAAATAAACAATATAAATTACTTAATAACTATGTTTGAGAAACTCACATAGCGGTAGAATTGAAAGCATATCAACAAGGACCCAAATGTCCAAATTGTCTACCTCGATGTCAGGATCACCAAGATCCATGGTGACAAACATATCCTCTTGAAAATCATACATCTTGCAAAGTGCTTCTCAATCCGGGCAACCAAAATTGGATACAGTCTCAGAATTGTATAGATTTACCTCAAAATCCATACCATGATGGGTCCTTAGGTTAATTTTCTTTGTTTCATTCCTCTCATGATCTTCAAAACCCATCCTCTCCAAGACATAGCGTCTTGCATAGCATGGGATAAGCTAGTCGAATTGTAAAAGAAAAAATTACACGTTGAAGTAGTAGAAGTCCAGCTTAATTCCAAAAAAACACTTTGCATCGTAGCGTACCGTTTCACAATCGAAGGCCTCCTCGAGCTTAATGCTGAAGTGCCGACTTTCTACCAAGTGAGGCCTGTCGCAGAAACCCCGGTTGTCGCCGCACCAGGAGCACTCCCCAGGACTTTCGTCCGAAGACATTTCCTATGTTCATAATTCAAAGATTAAAATTGTACAATTAAATATATGTACTACAAAAACTAAATTAGATCATTATTATTCATTACAGGTTGACTATCGGTCTGTCGAGTCTTTTCTTGAAAACTCTCAGCTCACGTGGTGTATATATTCGACCGTCGGTGATGGTAGCTCCTCCTTTCGTTCCCGAGTGCATTACACCAAATTGTCTAGCACACGGGAACAAAGGAGAAGCTACCCCCACGACAATAGTCGGGATTCTTCGTCCTTTCATACATGATGGAGACTCTAGCTCACTGATTCCTCTCTGACATTTGCGACCGTCGGTGATGGTCGTTACTCCTCCTTCCCCTAGTGCATAACAAAGGTCTAGCACAAGGATAAGAAGGAGAAATGACCCCCACGACAACAGTCGGGATTCTTCGTCCTCTCATATATGGTGGAGCCTCGACAGACTTAAAGTCAACCTGAAATATTGTTTAATTATTTTTCTAGAAAATCCAGGCCACTTGATATTCCCCTACATATTCTAGCACAAGTCATGCCAGAATTCACGGAAAAATCCGGCATGACCGTTGCTAAAAAAAGGGACATATCGAGCGCCTGAAATTTGCCGGAACAAAAATTAATCAACACTCCGGCAAAACATAGGCCACTCGGGGGTGTAACCTGCAAACATGACCGGCCACTTGGGCAAGCACATATCCTATTTGAGCAACACAAGATATACATGTTTATATCTACATCATATGAGCATTCAAACTTGATGGAGTAGTTTTCCAATTTGAGTATTCAATAAGCAAAACCAAATCGTAAAATAAATTAGTATCCAAATTAGCATTCATGCAATAAGAAAAATTAAATCATCTCTTTTGTCCCTACATTGTCGAATATTATCACTAATACATCTCGAATAGTATCATACATATAACATCACTAATTCAGCTAAAACCCTAGCGAACGACGGGTATCGGCGCGGGCGGTGGATACCGAAAGAGAAGGAACCATCACAGGATCATAACTCCAGTGAGATCCCTGAAGAACCTGTCAGGTATTGGAGAACCTGCCCTCCAACGCGACCATGTAGCAATGGACGTGCTCGTCCTCCTGGCTGACACGGTGACGTACCACCTCTGCGGGGTCCTCAAGCCTCCGCACCATCACTGGCCCACATGACCGCCACCAAAGAAGGTTCGGGTCAACGACGGGCTAGCTCCTCACCAAGCAGCGCCCCTGGAAGGTAGCACCTCCTAGTACCAGCCCGGTGGAGCCCAGTCCCGGACATGGCCCCTCTGATCGAGCAGGCCTCCTCCACCGAGTCAACAACGAGGATGCGGGATAAGCATCATCGACGTCGATGCGGGAATAATTGCTTTACCTAAAAAAATAACAACAAATGTGACACCTAAAACACCTAAATTCTATTAACTACACCTAATTAAAAACCTACATTTTGAACATGATTCGACCATAACTAGGGTTCATACTACATTATTCTAAGATTAAACACCTAAACACCTAAATTAAATTAACAACATGGGGTGGCTGGTCTCACCTCGATCGAGGTCGGAGGGGGTCGGTGACGGGGATGATGCAGGGGCTCCTTGATTTCTGCAAAAACAAAATATAAACAAAAACATTATTATCATCATCTTAGGACTTAGTGAAACTCCATAAGCTACATTTAATTATTCTATTCAAATTTACTTATAATTTCCTATTCTATTCAAATTTACTTATTCAAATTTTCTAAAATATTCCTATTCTATTCAAAAGACCTACATTTACTTATTTTTTCAATTTCATATTTTATTCTATTCAAATTTACTAAAAACCTACATTTAACAAAAACTAAAACCTATTTACAGAAAGGGGGAGGAGGAGCGTGGGAGGAGGGGAAGGAGGAGGGGGAGAGAGCAGGAGGGGGAGGAGGAGAGAGGAGGGAGGAGGAGGAAGGAGGAGGAGAGAGCAGGAGAGGGGGGAGGAGGAGGAGTAGGAGGAGGGGGCGCCAAAGAGGAAGGAGGAGGAGGGGGCCGCCGGAGAGGAAGGAGGAGGAGGGGGCCGCCGGCGGAGAGGGAGGAGGAAGAGGGGGCCGCCGGTGCCGGAGAGGGAGGAGGAGGAGGGAGGGATCGACCTTGGGGTGGAGGAGGAGGACGGTGACGGCAGCGACGGATGAGAGTGTGAGGGGGAGAGTGAGAGGACGCGCGCGGGCTGGTTAATTTGGATAAGGGCCCTTAGTGGTAGCGCTTGTCTCTAAAAAGCGCTACTGTTAACATCTGTAGCAGTAGCGCTATCTGAAGAAAAGCGTTACTGCTACAGATTTTAGCAGCAGCGCTTTCTGAAGAAATGCGCTACTGATAAGGCTAAGAATGTAAAAAAATCAAAAATACATTGGTCATCATTGATTTTTTTGTGTAGAATCTGAATTGTCAATAGGAATCTTCGCCGGTTTAAGAACCGGCAAAGATTCCTATTGCAGCCATAGATCCTACACATAGAGTTCAATGAAGACCAAGTGGTTGTGATGGTTTGAGAAGCACCATATTTAAGGTGGTAAAAATTCTGTTCGCGGAGCGAGGTGGGACTAAACTTTGGTCTAGGAGAGGGGGCTGAATTTATCAGTAGTGTTGGTCGGGGAAAAAGCGCTATTGCTAAGATGCATAGTAGTAGCGCTTGCAAAACGTGAGCGCTACCACTATTGTAACGCCCCGGATTCGATGCGCCAGTTGTCTGCCAGTTATTTGCCGTAGTTGCCATGTCATTTGCTTGCGTGTTGCATTTTATCATGTCATCATGTGCATTTCATTTTGCATACGTGTTCGTCTCATGCATCCGAGCCTTTTCCCCGTTGTCCGTTTTGCAATCCGGCGCTCCTATGTCATCCGGCGTTCCCCTTTTCGTCTCCTGTTGTGAGTGGGTGTTAAACTTTCTCGGAATGGACCGAGGCTTGCCAAGTGGCCTTGGTATAGCACCGGTAGACCGCTTGTCAAGTTTCGTGTCATTTGGAGGTCGTTTGGTACTCCAACGGTTAACCGGGTAACCGTAAAGCCCCCCTTCTCTTTGCAGCCCAACACCCTTCCAAAGTGGCCCAAAACCCAGCAAACTCCCCTCCATGCTCTCGGTCGTTCGATCATGATCGTGTGGGCGAAAACCGTGCCTCATTTGGACTCTCCTAGCTCCCAGAATCTATAAATATATGCCTCCCGTCCAAATTCGCGGATGAAAATCCCCTCGAAACCCTAGCAACTTCCCCTCCGCGCAGCCGGACATGTACAACCCGGCCAGACGCATCTCCGCCGCCGATCGCAGCCTATGGCGCGCCGCCACGTGGCGCCCCACGCCGTCCTCCGCCGCCGTGGCCCGCGGAGCCCATCACGGGCCCGCGCGGGCCCTCGCGCCGCAGCCGTCCGGCCCGCGCCTCGCCCTGCGCCTGAGTCCCAGCGCCGCCTCCGGATCCCGCGACGGCCGCCGCCATCGCCGGCGCCGCCCGCCGCCCACCGGCGTGCTTCGCCCTCCGCCGCCTCGTCCTCACCTCCGCTCCTCCCGCCGGCGAGCCCCGCTGCCGCGCCGCCCCGAGTGCTCGCTGACGCGCCCCGCCGGTGTGCCCTGTCGTCGCCTGCCACTGCCTCCCGGCGCCCCCGAGCTGCCTCGTCCCCGCCTCCCCCTCCCCGGTCGCCCCTGCCCTTCTCCGCCGCCCCTGCCCTTCTCTGCCGCCGCCGCCGGGCTCCGTCGTCGGCGCGGCCATGGCTGATCGGGAGCAGCCCCGGTCCGCCTAGCCGTTGACCGGCTACGTGGGTCCCGTCCGGCCCATCTTCCCCAGGCCCAGCCCAGCTTCCCTCTTGCCCCGGCCTGCTTCACCGTCTTGGGCCGAAGCCCGCAAGGTGAGCGCGCCCCCGCCTAAACCCCGCCCGTGCGTGATTTAGTTACCCTGCGCTCGCCCGTGTTTTTTTTCCTGAAAACTGCTAAGTCCCAGATCTGTGACATTATCATGCCATATTCATCCCATCGTATCTCTGCATCCGTAGCTCCATTTCGTGCGTGTAATATGTCAAATTGTTTGTCTCAACGAGTATATCATTTCATTCCATTGCATCATATTCATTTGAGGTCATATTGATGCCTGAATCATCGTTGTAAGATTGCTTCATGATGTTGTCTATTGTCTGTTAACAGAACGAGCTCTTTTGTCATTTTTGTCATGATTGATGTGTGCATCCTATGAGGTTGATGTTTACATGTGTTTTGATCTATGATATGTCTTATTTACAGAGGTGCTTACCATGTATTTTTGTGATCAATGTGGTGACTAGCACAAGCATGCAAACTAGGCGTCGTGATGTTGCTGATTTTAGTCCCTGTTCTGCTGTTATTTTCATGCCATGTAAACATGATGCTACCAAGAGATCCATGCATATTTTGAGATACTTCAGTAAGGGTGTTTTGAACATATGGTTGTTCTATATCCATTCATGCCCTTGGTTGCAATTATGGAGTAGTCTAGCATGTCATTTTCGTGCTCTACTTTTGCTTCAAAATATTTCCTGGCAGATTGTTTACATGTTATTCAATTTTGCCAAGGTTGTTGTAGTTGATCCTTGCATGCTATGAACATGTTCTTGCCTTGGTTTGTTTCATAAACATGTCTTCTTGATGATGCTATGCTTATATTGTCATGCAATGACTTGTGGTGAGTGAATCGAGCTTGTTAAGTAGTGTACTTGTTGTTGCTGTTTTGCTAGGCTGAATCTGTTATTTCGTGATGCTATGTAAACCTGCTTCTACAAATCATTCTATGCATAATATGGAGATGACCACTAAACATGTTTTGTTCTACATGTCATGCTATATCCATCCGTGCCCCTGGTAGCATTTATAGCTTGCTGTAGCTTGTTCATATCTTGCTCCAAAGTTGCTTGATAATATTGATGTCAGCCTGTTAACATTAAGTTCAGTTGTTGCCATGTGTTTTCCTAGTGTTCCATGCACCCTATGGACTTGCTCTTGCCATGCTTAGCTTCACAAATATGCTTTCTTACTGTTGGTTGCCTTGCCATACCATGTAATGCTCTGTGGTGAGTGGTACAAGCTCACTAACATGCCTTCATAATTCTGTTTCTGCCATGTTTGAATCTGTAATATAACTTGCTATGTTTACATGGGTGCCATTATATTTTCTGATCCTTTTTGGCTCATGGTCAGTAAGGGACTCTTGTTCTATGCTATCAGTACAATCATGCCATGTCTTGTTTTGCTATTATAAGTTCCTGTGACATGTTGTTTGATAGCTCTAAACATTGCAACCTGATGTTATTTTCTGCAAAGTCTGAAATTGTTATAATTTGCAATCTTTCCATGTGTGTTTGAGCATGTTCTAGTGATTTCTGGAGATAGCTTAGTGTTCATGTTTTGTAATGCTTTACCTGTACATCATGCCCATGCCTTTTGTTCTCATGTTGAGGTCTTGTAGCATGTTGTTTTGATGCTTACAATATGCCTAGTTGCTGTTTTGGACAGCTTGTCCTTTAAACTTGTATAGAATGTATGTGTTGAACCGTTGCTCCGTTTTGAGTGTGCTCTATATGAAACTTTCTTACAATTTCATGTAGTTTCATATTATCATGTTGCATCCTTGTTTTGAGGTGTTTGCTTGATGTTTGGGTGCATTTTGCATCAATGCCATGTTTAACTTGTTTTGCTCATATCTTCTAGGCCGTAGCTCCGAACTAAATGAACTTTATATGTAACTTGACTAGAATCTCGTGTAGATCATCTTGGTGCATCTTAACTTGTTGCTTAACTACTTGAACATAAGGTTTATGCAGATCTGGACCAACTTCAAAATATGCTTATGAGGACTTACCGGAATTGCCATATGTTGTTCCCGGCCTCATTTAAACTTGCTTTGATGTGTTGCTCTTGTTTGCATCATCCCTTGCCATGAGTAGCTTCATGTAGTCTTGTCTTGCATCATACTTGTTTGTGCATCATGCCTTGTTCATGTGTGGTGTGTTTACCCTGTTGTGTGCTTCTTTTCGATAGTTCCTGTTTCATTGCGATCGTGAGGATTCGTTCGTCTACGCTTGGTTCGTCTTTGTGGCTTCATCTTCTTCATGGACTCGTTCTTCTTCCTTGCGGGATTTTAGGCAAGATGACCGCTACCCTGGATCTCACTACTATCATTGCTATGCTAGTTGCTTCGTTCTATCGCTTGCTGCGTTACCTATATTTTGCTCATCAAGCCTCCCAAATTGCCATGAACCTCTAACCTTTGACACCTTTCCTACGCAAACTGTTGTTTGGCTATGTTACTGCTTCGCTCAGCCCTCTTATAGAGTTGCTAGTTGTAGGTGAAGTTGAAGATTTCTCCATGGTGAACAGGATTTTGGTTGGGATATCACAATATCTCTTATATTATTAATGCATCTATATACTTGGTAAATGGTGGAAGACTTGGCCTTTTGCCTGGTGTTTTGTTCCACTCTTGCCGCCCTAGTTTCCGTCATACCGGTGTTATGTTCCCGGATTTTGCGTTCCTTACGCGGTCGGGTGATTTATGGGACCCCCTTGACAGTTCGCTTTGAATAAAACTCCTCCAGCAAGGCCCAAACTTGGTTTTACCATTTGCCTCACCACCACCTATACCCTTCCCTTGGGTCGGCCAACCCAAGGGTCATCTTTATTTTTATCCCCCCCCCCCCGGGGCCAGTGCTTGTCTAAGTGTTGGTCCGAACCGAGCCGCCTGCGGGGCCCCCTCGGGGCAACTCGAGGTCTGGTTTTACTCGTAGCCTGTCTCATCTGATGTTGCCCTGAGAACGAGATATGTGCAGCTCCTATCGGGATTGTCGGCGCATCGGGCGGTCTTGCTGGTCTTGTTTTACCATTGTCGAAATGTCTTGTAAACCGGGATTCCGAGTCTGATCGGGTCTTCCTGGGAGAAGGTATATCCTTCGTTGATCGCGAGAGCTTATCATGGGCTAAGTTGGGACACCCCTGCAGGATATAATCTTTTGAAAGCCGTGCCTGCGGTTATAGGCAGATGGGAATTTGTTAATGTCCGGTTGTAGATAACTTGACACCAGATCCGAATTAAAATGCATCAACCGTGTGCGTAGCCGTGATGGTCTCTTCTCGGCGGAGTCCGGGAAGTGAACACGGTTTCCGGGTTATGTTTGACGTAAGTAGGAGTTCAGGATCACTTCTTGATCATTGCTAGCTTCACGACCGTTCCTTTTGCTCTCTTCTCGCTCTTATTTGCGTATGTTAGCCACCATATATGCTTAGTCGCTGTTGCAGCCTCACCACTTTACCCCTTCCTCTCCCTTTAAGCTTTGCTAGTCTTGATACCCATGGTAATGGGATTGCTGAGTCCTCGTGGCTCACAGATTACTACAACAACAGTTGCAGGTACAGGTTAATCGATGATCATGACACGAGAGCGATGTTTGCTTGTATTGGAGTTCTTCTTCTGCTTCTTCTTCGATCAGGGGATAGGTTCCAAGTCGGCAGCCTGGGCTAGCAGGGTGGATGTCATTTGAGTTTTTGTTTGTGTTTCATCCATAGTCGGATGATGCTCTTATGTATTGTGATGTTGTATTCGTGTGGCATTGTATGCCTCTTGTATGTATCCTCATATATTATGTAATGTTGATGTAATGATATCCACCTTACAAAAGCGTTTCAATATGCGGGTCTATCCTTGGTGGGACCTTCGAGTTCCTTTTGGATGGGGTCGCATATTGGGCGTGACAAGTTGGTATCAGAGCCTCGACCGACCCTAGGAGCCCCCTTGATTGATCGTGTAGTTTGGCCGATGTTGAGTCTAGAAGAAAATTGTTTTTGGAGTCTAGTTATATCGGAGAGTAGGAATTCTTTTTACTCCTCAGCCCCTTCGTCGCTCTGGTGAGGAATCTTGACGTAGGTGTTTTGAATTACTCCTCTTCCCTTTCAAATTTTCTTTAGGATCACGCAGTTGGTTTTCCGATCGTTGGTTCTCAGCTCTTTTCATCCAGTGCATTTCTCGTCAAGTCGACTCGAGCCTCTTCATCTTTGAGTTCAATCCTCAGTTGTTTTCTTTTCCCACCCGCCCTCCCCTTCTTGTTCTCGGAACCGGAGTCCGTAATCAAGTATGCATTCTACTCGTGCGAAGTTTTTGCTCTTTCTCCTCAATGATTAAAACCAGTGTTTTCTCTTCAAGATATTGGTCGATTTCCCCTTCCAAGTTGCATTTGTTTTCCCGCCCTCCCACCCTTTTTATTCCCGGAGTCTGACTCTCTCTCAACCATCTATTTCATTCGTGTGGAGCCTCTTCAGTCTTCCCTCAATCATTTAATCGGTGAATTCTCATCTCGGTGGACATTCTTCATCTCTTCTCCGGTGGACTCAATTCATGTTTTTTGGTGTTGATCGTATTCTTTTCCTTGGATCAAGTGTTTTCCCTGCTCATTCTCCTCTCGCCAGTTTATCCTTCCGGAGTGTTCAAGACATCTCGGAAGATTCGTCTGTGTTCGAATTAATTCGAGGTTTTCACTTCATTCAAATATTTCAATTGTTCTGGTGCATCATTTATCTGTTCAACAATCCTTTCCAACGGTGTTATCTCTTCAGTGGGCCCCAACCCACAGGTCTTTTCCCAGGATCTTACCTGAATCTTCTAATTATTCCGAGTTCTTCATGGTGGTTCTTCATGATTTAATTCATTCTTCAAGAGTTCATCAAGTATCATTCCATCTGCTTAAGTTTGTGTTCTTTTCCTTCCATTTTCAACCGGAGTGCTACCTAAATCCTTTCAGTCTTATTCCTTTCTTATCTCGTTCTAACCGGAGTGGTTTCATAGTCTATCTGATTCCGTGAGCTTTCGATTCTCGTCATTCTCGTCGTTCCTCTCTTTTTCTCGAGTGCTCTCGATTCTTTGCTTCTTCTCTTCGGTTCTTGTTTCACCTCATCCCTTTTCCCTTCCGTCTCGGTCCTAAGATCTCGGGACGAGATCTCTTCTTAGTGGAGGAGTGTTGTAACGCCCCGGATTCGATGCGCCAGTTGTCTGCCAGTTATTCGCCGTAGTTGCCATGTCATTTTCTTGCGTGTTGCATTTTATCATGTCATCATGTGCATTTCATTTTGCATACGTGTTCGTCTCATGCATCCGAGCCTTTTCCCCGTTGTCCGTTTTGCAATCCGGCGCTCCTATGTCATCCGGCGTTCCCCTTTTCGTCTCCTGTTGTGAGTGGGTGTTAAACTTCCTCGGAATGGACCGAGGCTTGCCAAGTGGCCTTGGTATAGCACCGGTAGACCGCCTGTCAAGTTTCGTGCAATTTAGAGGTCGTTTGGTACTCCAACGGTTAACCGGGTAACCGTAAAGCCCCTCTTATCTTTGCAGCCCAACACCCTTCCAAAGTGGCCCAAAACCCAGCAAACTCCCCTCCATGCTCTCGGTCATTCGATCACGATCGTGTGGGCGAAAACCGTGCCTCATTTGGACTCTCCTAGCTCCCAGAATCTATAAATATGTGCCTCCCGTCCAAATTCGCGAATGAAAATCCCCCCGAAACCCTAGCAACTTCCCCTCCGTGCAGCCGGACATGTCCAACCCGGCCGGATGCATCTCCGCCGCCGCTCGCAGCCTATGGCGTGCTGCCACGTGGCGCCCCGCGCCGTCCTCCGCCGCCGCGGCCCGCGGAGCCCATCGCGGGCCCGCACGGGCCCTCGCGCCGCCGCCGTCCGGCCCGTGCCTCGCCCTGCGCCCGAGTCCCAGCGCCGCGGCCGGATCCCGCGACAGCCGCCGCCATCGCCGGCGCCGCCCGCCGCCCGCCGGCGTGCTTCGCCCTCCGTTGCCTCGTCCCGACCTCCGCTCCTCCCGCCGGCGAGCCCCGCCGCCGCGCCGCCCCGAGTGCTCGCCGACGCGCCCCGCCGGCGTGCCCCGCCGGCGCCTGTCGCTGCCTCCCGGTGCCCCCGAGCCGCCTCGTCCCCGCCTCCTCCTCACCGGCCTCTGGCTCCGGCGCCGCCCTCCGCTCTCCGCGGCTGGATCCGCCCCTCCCCGGTCGCCCCTGCCCTTCTCCGCTGCCGCCGCCGGGCTCCGTCGTCGGCGCGGCCATGGCCGACCGGGAGCAGCCCCGGTCCGCCCAGCCGTTGACCGGCTACGTGGGCCCCGTCCGGCCCGTCTTCCCCAGGCCCAGCCCAGCTCCCCGCTTGCCCCGGCCTGCTTCACCGTCTTGGGCCGAAGCCCGCAAGGTGAGCGCGCCCCCGCCTAAACCCCGCCCGTGCGTGATTTAGTTACCCTGCGCTCGCCCGTGTTTTTTTCCTGAAAACTGCTAAGTCCCAGATATGTGACATTATCATGCCATATTCATCGCATCGTATCTCTGCATCCGTAGCTCCGTTTCGTGCGTGTAATACGTCAAGTTGTTCATCTCAACGAGTACACCATTTCAGTCCATTGCATCATATTCATTTGAGGTCATATTGATGCCTGAATCATCATTGTAAGAGTGCTTCATGATGTTGTCTGTTGTCTGTTAACAGAACGAGCTCTTTTGTCATTTTTGCCATGATTGATGTGTGCATCCTATGAGGTTGATGTCTACATGTGTTTTGATCTGTGCTATGTCTTCTTTACAGAGGTGCTTACCATGTATTTTTGTGATCAATGTGGTGACTAGCACAAGCATGCAAACTAGGCATCGTGATGTTGCTGATTTTATTCCCTATTCTGCTGTTATTTTCATGCCATGTAAACATGATGCTACAGAGAGATCCATGTATATTTTGAGATACTTCAGTAAGGGTGTTTTGAACATATGGTTGTTGTCTATACATTCATGCCCTTGGTTGCAATTATGGAGTAGTCTAGCATGTCATTTTCGTGCTCTACTTTTGCTTCAAAATGTTTCCTCGCAGATTGTTTACATGTTATTCAATTTTGCCAATGTTGTTGTAGTTGATCCTTGCATGCTATGAACTTGTTCTTGCCTTGGTTTGTTTCATAAACATGTCTTCTTGATGATGCTATGCTTATATTGTCATGCAATGACTTGTGGTGAGTGAATCGAGCTTGTTAAGTAGTGTACTTGTTGTTGCTGTTTTGCTAGGCTGAATCTGTTATTTCGTGATGCTATGTAAACCTGCTTCTACAAATCATTCTATGCATAATCTGGAGATGACCACTAAACATGTTTTGTTCTACATGTCATGCTATATCCATCCATGCCCCTGGTAGAATTTATAGCTTGATGTAGCTTGTTCATATCTTGCTCCAAAGTTGCTTGATAATGTTGCTGTCAGCCTGTTAACATTAAGTTCAGTTGTTGCCATGTGTTTTCCTAGTGTTCCATGCACCCTATGGACTTGCTCTTGCCATGATTAGCTTCACAAATATGCTTTCTTACTATTGGTTGCCTTGCCATGCCATGTAATGCTCTGTGGTGAGTGGTACAAGCTCACTAACATGCCTTCATAATTCTATTTCTGCCATGTTTGAATCTGTAATATAACTTGCTATGTTTACATGGGTGCCATCATATTTTCTGATCCTTTTTGGCTCATGGTCAGTAAGGGACTCTTGTTCTATGCTATCAGTAGAATCATGCCATGTCTTGTTTTGCTATTATAAGTTCCTGTGACATGTTGTTTGATAGCTCTAAACATTGCAACCTGATGTTATTTTCTGCAAAGTCTGAAATTGTTATAATTTGCAATCTTTCCATGTGTGTTTGAGCATGTTCTAGTGATTTCTGGAGATAGCTTAGTGTTCATGTTTTGTAATGCTTTACCTGTACATCATGCCCATGCCTTTTGTTCTCATGTTGAGGTCCTGTAGCATGTTGTTTTTATGCTTGCAATATGCCTAGTTGTTGTTTTGGACAGCTTGTCCTTTAAACTTGTATAGAATGTATGTGTTGAACCGTTGCTCCGTTTTGAGTGTGCTCTATATGAAACTTTCTTAGAATTGCATGTAGTTTCATATTATCATGTTGCATCCTTGTTTTGAGGTGTTTGCTTGTTGTTTGGGTGCATTTTGCATCAATGCCATGTTTAACTTGTTTTGCTCATATCTTCTAGGTTGTAGCTCCGAACTAAATGAACTTTATATGTAACTTGACTAGAATCTCGTGTAGATCATCTTGGTGCATCTTAACTTGTTGCTTAACTACTTGAACATAAGGTTTATTCAGATCTGGACCAACTTCGAAATATGCTTATGAGGACTTACCGGAATTGTCATATGTTGTTCCCGGCCTCATTTAAACTTGCTTTGATGTGTTGCTCTTGTTTGCATCATCCCTTGACATGAGTAGCTTCATGTAGTCTTTTCTTGCATCATACTTGTTTGTGCATCATGCCTTGTTCATGTGTGGTGTGTTTACCCTGTTGTGTGCTTCTTTTTGATAGTTCATGTTTCGTTGCGATCGTGAGGATTCGTTCGTCTACACTTGGTTCGTCTTCGTGGCTTCATCTTCTTCATGGACTCGTTCTTCTTCCTTGCGGGATTTCAGGAAAGATGGCCGCTACCCTGGGTCTCACTACTATCATTGCTATGCTAGTTGCTTCGTTCTATCGCTTGCTGCGTTACCTATCTTTTGCTCATCAAGCCTCCCAAATTGCCATGAACCTCTAACCTTTGACACCTTTCCTACGCAAACCGTTGTTTGGCTATGTTACCGCTTCGCTCAGCCCTCTTATAGCGTTGCTAGTTGCAGGTGAAGTTGAAGATATCTCCATGGTGAACAGGATTTTGGTTGGGATATCACAATATCTCTTATATTATTAATGCATCTATATACTTGGTAAAGGGTGGAAGACTTGGCCTTTTGCCTGGTGTTTTGTTCCACTCTTGCCGCCCTAGTTTCCGTCATACCGGTGTTATGTTCCCGGATTTTGCGTTCATTACGCGGTCGGGTGATTTATGGGACCCCCTTGACAGTTCTCTTTGAATAAAACTCCTCCAGCAAGGCCCAACCTTGGTTTTACCATTTGCCTCACCACCACCTATACCCTTCCCTTGGGTCGGCCAGACCAAGGGTCATCTTTATTTTTAGCCCCCCCGGGCCAGTGCTTGTCTAAGTGTTGGTCTGAACCGAGCCGCCTGCGGGGCCCACTCGGGGCAACTCGAGGTCTGGTTTTACTCGTAGCCTGTCTCATCCGGTGTTGCCCTGAGAACGAGATATGTGCAACTGCTATCGGGATTGTCGGCGCATCGGGCGGTCTTGCTGGTCTTGTTTTACCATTGTCGAAATGTCTTGTAAACCGGGATTCCGAGTCTGATTGGGTCTTCCTGGGAGAAGGTATATCCTTCGTTGATCGCGAGAGCTTATCCTGGGCTAAGTTGGGACACCCCTGCAGGATATAATCTTTCGAAAGCCGTGCCTGCGGTTATAGGCAGATGGGAATTTGTTAATGTCCGGCTGTAGATAACTTGACACCAGATCCGAATTAAAACGCATCAACCGTGTGCATAGTCGTGATGGTCTCTTCTCGGCGGAGTCCGGGAAGTGAACACGGTTTCTGGGTTATGTTTGATGTAAGTAGGAGTTCAAGATCACTTCTTGATCATTGCTAGCTTCACGATCGTTCCTTTTGCTCTCTTCTCGCTCTTATTTGCGTATGTTAGCCACGATATATGCTTAGTCGCTGCTGCAGCCTCACCACTTTACCCCTTCCTCTCTGTCGGTGTCAAAACCGGCGGATCTCGGGTAGGGGGTCCCGAACTGTGCGTCTAGGCGGATGGTAATAGGAGACGAGGGACACGATGTTTTTACCCAGGTTCGGGCCCTCTTGATGGAGGTAAAACCCTACGTCCTGCTTTATTAATATTGATGATGTGGGTTACAAGAGTAGATCTACCACGAGATCAAGGAGGCTAAACCCTAGAAGCTAGCCTATGGTATGATTGTTGTTCGTCTTATGGACTAAAGCCATCCGGTTTATATAGACACCGGAGAGGGCTAGGGTTACACAGAGTCGGTTACAATGGTAGGAGATCTACATATCCGTATCACCAAGCTTGCCTTCCACGCCAAGGAAAGTCCCATCCAGACACAGGACAAAGTCTTCAATCTTGTATCTTCATAGTCTTGGAGTCCGGCCGATGATGGTAGTTCTGCTATCCAGACACCCCCTAGTCCGGGACTCCCTCAGTAGCCCCCGAACCAGGCTGCAATAACGACGAATCCGGCGCGTATGTTCTCTTTGGTGTTTGCAAGGCGGGTTCTTCTTCATGCTCCATGTGTTTGCCGGATAGTGTCCGGTTGCTTCATAAATGCTGCGCTCCTTGGCTTCCGCGTCCAATAATGGTCTTCTTCCACGTGTCGCATGAATGCGAAAATCCAGGGTATTTTTATGTTTTTCCCCCTAGCTGCGCAAATAAGTTGCCTATAAGGGAGGCGAGGATCCAGATCCAAATCACATCATCCTCCTTCTGCAAGCACTCACCGAGGCGCATCTGACACCAAACCCATTCCAACATGGACAGTCGACGCGGCTCCTCTTCTCGCGCTCCCAGCCCTAAGCCAGGAGATTGGAGGAGATGCTCAGTCCCGCACAGCGAGTTAGTGACGCTCCAAGCAGAGGGATATCTTCCCCCGGCCTTCATGGTTCCGGTTCGAGCCGGACTGGCCACCTACAAAGGTGGGAAGCAGGCGGAGAGCGCCCCCAATCCCTCCAAAGGAGAGCGGGTGTGCTTCGTCTCCTACTTAATAAGGGGACTCGGATTTCCTATACATCCGTTTCTCCGGGGGCTCCTGGAGTTCTACGGACTCCAGCTTCATCACCTTACACCTGCCTCCATTTTGCACATCGCGGGCTTCGTAGCTCTGTGTGAGCTGTTCTTGGGCATTGAGCCCCATTTTGCGCTGTGGAAGAGGCTGTTTTGCCTCGTACCCCGCTCTCACGAGGGGTCGATATATCAAGTGGGCGGAGCCGAAATATGGCGCATCGCCGGGACCGGATACCTGTCCGGGACCCCGAAGAAGGCATCCGAAGATTGGCCTTCGGAGTGGTTTTATATGGAGGACGCTCCGCTGCCGGATCCAGTCCGGATCGGCCTTCCGGAGTTCAGCAACGCTCCCCTGAAGAAACGCCTAAGTTGGCGCCCACGGAGCCCTCGACGAGAAGATGATAGTAGCGTCCATTACTTGATGGGCCGGATACGGCTGCTAGCCCATTCCAGATTAACCATGATCGGAGTCATGGCCACATGCATTATGCGTGGGGTGCAGCCGCTCCAATATAGGGGCCACCCCATGTGGGACTTCAACGGAGACGACGACGCCACCCGTCACGGCCGCAAGGGACCTGGCTCGACCGACGATCTGGTGAAGATCCTGTCCGGCTTGTACAAGGGGGAGAAGGAGGACTTCCTCCGCATGAATCCTCTGAATGGATTTTCCATGAACAACCCTCGGAGCTAGGTAAGCGGTCGCATGCATATCTGAACCGTGCCTTTAAAGGCAATTGTCTTATTGTATGATTTTGACACATGAACTGCCTCGGGATGTGGAGGGCATAAAAAGCCAAACCCCACAACCCAAAGACCCAGAAAGGTCCCTCGATCCGGCCTCCGAAGAGGATCCGGACTTAGCGGTGGAACTGATCGACGGGGTGTACCACCAGCTCAGCATAGATAATGCTTTAGTCACCATTATGGCTGACTACCCCGGTTTGTGTCCGGCTTCCCCGGTGAGTACGACCGAAGTCCTGGCACCGTTACTTCTTTAATGCTTAGTTCTGACCACCGTGCTCCAATGGTGTTCGGAAGGAAGCGCCTTTACGGCAGGAAGTTGAGCCCGCAGTGACCGGCCAACAAGGGTCAGTCCAGCCCAGCAGGCGGAAGAGGAGTGCTACACGAACTGAAACGTCGCCGCAACGGTACGGAGCACCGCTATTTTTTAAGGGAAGGATTCCCAGGAGGTATATTAATGCTCATAACCTTTCCAGAAAGAGCGCTCGCCGGACAGTGTCCGGAGAGGTTGCCAATCAAGCCTCCGCCAGCCATGCTCCAACGCATGGCCCGGAAGGGGAGGCGAATACAAGGCATGAGTCGGACGCTCCTCCGACGAAGGATGCCGACAGGCTGTCCGCCACCCGGTCTGAGGTGGAGAGCGCCATGAATCACAGGCGTCGCCGGACAGTTCTTCGTGACGCGTGTTTCTCCCCGGAGGCGTTAAATGCCTTTGATGCAGGAAACGTGCACCTCTGTGCCGCTCAAGATGGGTTAACCAGAGCCACGGAGCAGTATGTGAAAGACATACGTGTAAGTAATTTTAATAGTTATATATGCCAGTAGCCCCCGAGACTTAAAATGGTTAAAATAACTGATTTAAGGATCAATTTTTATGCAGGATCTTACGGAGAAGAATACCCATCTGTCCCAGGAGCTCAAAGAGTGCAAGGCCCAACTTGAGGCCGCACTGGCCGCCACAGGGGGAGCCACAGAGACCCCCGCTGGTAAGACGTACTTTGAAGAGATAATTAATTAACAAAGTGCGGCGTGAATCTGACAATAATTGCAGAGGGCGCCGGACTAGATCCGGACAAGCAACAGCTACTGCGTCAGCTAAAGGCTGGCGAGAGGGTGCTTATGAAGGTGCAGCAGGAGAGAAACAAGCTCCAAGATGCCCACAGCCAGCTAGGAGAAGAGCTGAAAGGTGTTCGGGCCCAGCTGTCTGGCTCCTTGAAGGAGAATCAGCGACTTCGTCGCGGCATTTATAGTAAGTGCTTGAGCAAATTCCTTTGAAAAGAAGAATTCGGCGAGGAAGTCATTTGACAGAAATATGTCTTTAGGTGTGCTCACAGGTCGCCCTGCGGAGGAAATGCCGGGGTCAACAGGTGACCAACTTCCCGAGCTGGTGCAATTGTTCGAACATGTTTAGCGGGCGATGAGTGGCGTCGTTCAGGCTCTATGGCCATCTGTCTCCCTACCCGAGGGCCTTGGTGAGCTTGCTGAGAAGCTCCAGGGAGCACGGCGACGCCTCCGTTTGTGGAAGATATCGGCCTGCTGTTAGGGCGCCAGGGAGGCCTGGGCCATGGTGAAGACGCGCTACCCGAAGGCTGACCCAAACCACATGGCCGAGGTCAGACCTGCGGGGCCTGATGGGAAGGAGATCCCTGTGAGCTTGATGTATGGCCAAGTAGAACTGGCCGCGAAATATTCCCAACAGGACTGTAAATTAGACAGCCTGTTAGATGGGATTGAGGAGGAGTACAATCAGTCGGTTTGACGATGTAATTTGAAATGACATGTAAGATGCCTTCTAGCCGGATTGTAGATCGTTTGTCTTTGCGGACCGTTTCGCTTCAACCTCGGGACCCAACAGTCCGGAGTGTGTCCGAATACCCCTACGGTTATAAAAGAACCGGGGCATGCATGGAGACAAGGCGTCGGGGTCATAATTGCTTTATCAGACAAGTGCCCAACTAGTTATGTTATATTACATGGTTAGTAAGAAACATCTTCCAGGGAGAATAGTTCCGTTAAGGGTTCCTTTCCCTGGGAGGCATGCCCTAAGGTGCAATGCCGGACTGCGAAAATAGCAGAAAAAGCATCTGGGGGCTTATAAATAAGTAAGTAATAAATCATCTTTCAAGTCACCGACCGAATATTCTCTTAAGAACGCTAGCTTTCGGCTTCACCCAGTCTGAGGTACACATCCGGCTGACCCGGCAGTAACAATCGCAGAGGTGCTCCCTTTACCTCCTAGCCGAACAATCGGGAACGTAGGGGTAAGCACAGGAGCCAGGCAACCCAGCTTGGCCAAAACTTAAGTCATATCGATGCATATAATGGTGAATAAAAGGTACATGCGGAAGTATGACACATGTATTGGGCGTGAAGCCCATATTAATAAGCTTCTGGTAAAGAAGCCCCCAGGTATAATGAGTGCTAGGAGCACATCAAGTGTGTGCGAACAAAGCGCAAATCAGCCTATAAAAGGTATTGAAAAAAAGTGGGAAGAAGGAGGGGGACAAGAGACAGTAAAAAATATAAAAAGGTGGACGGGGGAGTGAGACGAACTCTGAGTCCGGTGTTTAGGCGTAGAATCTTCGGAGACGGGCTGCGTTCCATGGGTTCGGCTCGAGTCGGTTGTCAGATGCTTTACGTAGACGGTATGCTCCGCCGGTCAGGACTTGGTCGATGATGAAGGGACCTTCCCACTTGGGCTTAAGTTTGTCCTTTTTCTTGTCCGGCAGGCGTAGAACGAGTTCGCCGACATTGTAAGTTTTGGCCCGTACTTCTCTGCTTTGATATCTTCGAGCCTGCTGCTGATAGAATGCGGAACGAGCCTTTGCCACGTCCCGCTCCTCCTCTAAGGCGTCCAAACTGTCCTGCCGATCCAACTCGGCTTCTCTTTCTTCGTACATGCGCACACGAGGTGAGTCATGAATTATATCGCAAGGCAGAACTGCCTCTGCGCCGTACACCATGAAAAATGGTGTGAATCCAGTAGTTCGGTTTGGCGTGGTCCGCAGCCCCCAGAGTACGGAGTCGAGCTCCTCTACCCAGTGCGTGTTAGATTCCTTGAGGGACCGCACTAGTCTGGGTTTGATGCCGCTCATGATTAGACCATTTGCTCGCTCGACTTGACCGTTAGTTTGGGGGTGATAGACTGAAGCGTAATCGAGCTTGATGCCCATGTTTTTGCACCAGAGTTTAACCTCGTCGGCAGTGAAGTTCGTGCCGTTATCAGTGATGATGCTGTGGGGGACGCCAAAACGGTGTACTACCCCGGATAGGAAGTCTATCACCGGTCCGGATTCTGCCGTTTTAACCGGCTTGGCCTCAATCCATTTGGTGAATTTGTCCACCATGACCAATAAGTATTTGTGCTTGTGGGTTCCCCCTTTAAGGGGTCCAACCATGTCAAGCCCCCAGACCGCGAACGGCCAGGTAATGGGTATAGTTTTGAGGGCGGTGGGTGGCATGTGGCTCTGATTAGCAAAGAGCTGGCAACCGACGCATCGTTGGACTAAGTCCTGAGCATCTGCCCGGGCTGTCGGCCAATAAAATCCTGTACGGAAGGCCTTGCCTACGAGTGCCCGGGCTGCAGCGTGGTGCCCGCCGAGTCCGGCGTGAATTTCAGCCAGGAGATTCCGCCCCTCCTCTTCGGAGATACACCTTTGAAGGACTCCGGTTGTGCTTTTCTTATAAAGTTCTCCCTCATGGACCTTGTAGGCTTTAGATCGCCGAACTATGCAGCGGGCCTCATTTTGGTCTTCGGGAAGTTCCTGCCGAATTAAGTAGGCTAGGAATGGTTCTGTCCACGGGGCAATTACTGCCATTATTTCGTGAGCTGAAGGTGTTATTTCGTTGGCTGAGCCGCCGATTGTGTCAGAATGGTCTGAGTTCGGTGATGCAGCTGGCTCCGGATTGTTATTTCCGGACTCCTCTTCCCATAACACGGATGGCTTGAAGAGCCGTTCCAGGAAGATGTTTGGAGGGACGGCGTCTCGTTTCGCGCCGATGCGTGCTAACACGTCTGCTGCCTGGTTATTATCCCGGGCTACATGGTGGAATTCGAGTCCTTCGAACCGAGCTGACATTTTTAGGACGGCGTTGCGGTAAGCTGCCATTTTTGGATCTTTGGCATCAAAGTCTCCATTTACTTGGGATATTGCGAGGTTTGAATCCCCGCGCACCTCTAGGCGTTGAATGCCCATGGAGATTGCCATCCGGAGGCCATGTAGAAGGGCCTCGTATTCGGCTGCGTTATTGGAGTCCATGTACATTATTTGAAGTACGTATTGGATTGTGTCTCCAGTTGGGGACGTCAGGACGACGCCAGCCCCCAAGCCAGCCAACATTTTGGATCCGTCGAAATGCATGATCCAATTGGAGTATGCGCCGTACTCTTTAGGGAGTTCGGCTTCGGTCCATTCGGCGACGAAGTCGGCCAGAACCTGCGACTTTATAGCTCGCCGTGGTTTATAGGTTATGTCAAATGGTAAGAGCTCAATAGCCCATTTTGCAATCCTGCCCGTTGCGTCGCGATTGTTTATAATATCGTTGAGAGGTACTTCGGAGGCCACCGTTATGGAACACTCTTGAAAGTAGTGTCGCAGCTTCCGGGATGCCATGAACACCGCATATGCTATCTTTTGATAATGTGGGTACCGGGACTTGCATGGAGTTAGAACAGTGGATACGTAGTACACTGGTTTTTGAAGAGGGAATCTGTGCCCTTCTGTCTCTCGCTCGACGACGAGTACCGCGCTGACAACTTGATGTGTTGCTGCGATATATAATAACATAGGTTCGCCCAGGTTGGGCGCGGCCAGGACCGGATTTGTTGCCAGTATGGCCTTTATTTCTTCGAGTCCGGCTGTGGCAGCATCCGTCCATTCGAAATGTTCGGTGCGCCGGAGGAGGCGGTAGAGGGGCAGAGCCTTTTCTCCCAAACGGGAGATGAAGCGACTTAAGGCCGCTACGCATCCGGTTAGTTTTTGTATTTGCTTGAGGTCTTTTGGAATATCCAATTGTGACAGAGCTCGGATTTTGGCCGGGTTTGCTTCAATTCCTCTACCGGATACGATGAAGCCCAAGAGCTTTCCGGCTGGTACGCCGAAGACGCATTTTTCCGGATTGAGCTTAATGTCATATGCTCGGAGGTTGTCGAATGTCACCCTCAAGTCTTCTACTAGAGTTTCGACGTGTTTGGTCTTGACGACCACATCGTCTACGTATGCCTCTACTGTTTTGCCTATCTGGGTAGCCAGACATGTTTGAATCATGCGCTGATATGTTGCGCCGGCGTTTTTGAGTCCGAAGGGCATTGTGTTGAAGCAGAATGGCCCATATGGAGTAATGAATGCCGTTGCGGCCTGGTCTTTCTCCGCCATCTTGATTTGATGGTATCCGGAGTATGCGTCGAGGAAGCACAATGAATCGTGCCCTGCGGTAGCATCGATGATTTGGTCGATGCGAGGGAGGGGGAAAGGGTCCTTTGGACAGGCCTTGTTAAGGTCTTTAAAATCGACGCAGAGGCGCCAGGATTTGTCCTTTTTTGGTACCATTACTAGATTGGCTAGCCAGTCCGGATGTTTTATATCTCTGATGAATCCGGCTTCTAAGAGTTTGGCTAGCTCTTCTCCCATTGCCTGTCTTTTGGGTTCGGAAAATCGCCGAAGAGCTTGTTTGACCGGCTTGAATCCTTTTAGGATGTTTAGGCTGTGCTCTGCCAGCCTGCGTGGGATTCCTGGCATGTCTGAAGGGTGCCAGGCAAAAATGTCCCAATTTTCCCGAAGGAATTCTCGTAGTGCGGCTTCGACATCAGGACTTAATTGTGCCCCAATGGAGGCCGTCTTTGTGGGGTCCGTTGGATGGACCTGAAATTTGACTATTTCGTCTGCTGGTTTAAAAGAGGTGGACTTGGACCTCTTATCGAGTATCACATCGTCCCTATCCACCGTGGAGCGCAGCGTAGTTAGTTCCTCTGCCGCTAGGGCTTCGGACAATGCCTCTAGGGCCAGTGCGGCTGTCTTATTTTCAGCGCGGAGTGCTGTATCTGGATCGCTGGCAAGAGTGATTATCCCATTGGGTCCGGGCATTTTGAGCTTCATGTACCCGTAGTGGGGTATAGCTTGGAAGATTGTGAATGCCTCTCGCCCTAACAAAGCGTGATATCCGCTGCCGAATGGGGCCACTTGGAACGTGACCTCCTCGGACCTGTAATTGTCCGGTGAGCCGAACACTACATCTAGTGTGATTTTTCCTGTGCAGCGTACTTCTCGACTAGGGATTATCCCTCTGAAGGTTGTGCTGCTTCGCTCGATGCGGCTCCAGTCAATATCCATTTTTTGAAGGGTTTCCTCGTAGATGAGGTTTAATCCGCTGCCGCCATCCATGAGTACCTTGGTAAGGCGAAAGCCGTCCACTATCGGACTGAGGACCAATGCGGCTGGTGCTCTAGCTGTTCGGAATTTAGGTTCGTCGCTGGCGTTGAAGGTGATAGCCGTGTCACTCCATGGATTTGCTGTTGCTACTTGGTAGACTTCGGCGAGGCCGCGGATTGTTCGTTTTCGCATGTTATTTGATGCGAAAGTCTCGAAGACTGTTAATACCGTACCGGTACTGCTGGGCTGTTTGCCCGGGGCTAAAAAGCCTTCGCCACTTTTGGCCACCTGCCGTAGTATCCAACATGCTCGAAGGCTGTGTGTTGGAGTGGCGCCCTCCGTACTGTGGATTTTGCAGGGTCCGTTGAGCCAGCCCTCCAGTACGGTTCCATGCCCTTTAGGGGGTCTTTGCTTTTTGGTTTTTAACCCAGGTGCTTGAGTATGGCGCACCCTTTTACTTCGGACTAGGGTTGTGGTCAAGGCCGGACTGTCCCAAAACCTAGTTTCGGTGTTCCTGGCACTCTCTACCGCACAGTATTTTTGTACGATAGTCGCTAGGTCGATGAAGCGTGTAACTTCGCGACGACTTATGGCGTTCATGATTCCCTTGTCCGTGCAATTGTTGCAGAAAATTGAAATCGCGCTTTCTTCGCAGCAGTCCTTTATCCTGTTCATAACCAGGAGGAATCTGGCCCAGTAATGATGTACTGTTTCATCGGGCTCTTGCCGTATTCGAGATAGATCGCTTATGTTTGGGTGGGCGGGTGGAATCAAGTTCGGAACCCCGCCCGATCTGAGGCTCAAAGGCCAAGAAGTTTCCGGATTTGGAAGCTTGACTTGCTGGATGCTTTCCAACGAATCTAGTCCGATGCCTGACTCTAAGTTCAGTATTTGATTAGCGTCCGTCCCTTCGCGGGAATCCGGCTTGGAGGGATCGGGAATCCGGACATAGTTGGTTTTCAACGTAGAAGAAGGGTTGCCGCATTGTTCCTCTACCACGACAACGTGGTGGGTGGCCTGAGGAGAGTTAATCTCTCTCAGATCGGGTTTAAGCCCAATCTGATCGTAGTCTGTGGCGACTCCCAGGGCGGCGATGCGATCCAAGAGCTCGTTTACAGAGGAGAGCTCAATCGGATCTAACTGCTCGGCGAATTCCGGGCTGACGTGAAGATCGCTTTTGATGACCTGAGAGGTCATCGTCGGAGCGGTGGCCGAACAGGCGGTCATAAGAAAACCACCTAGCCGGACAGTTTGGCCGGCGGCCAAAGCTCTCTTGACGACGGTACCGTCTTTAAAGACGGGAGAAGGCATCCTTCCTGATCGCGACGACACAGAGGAACTCTCAATGAAAGCACCAATGTCGGTGTCAAAACCAGCGGATCTCGGGTAGGGGGTCCCGAACTGTGCGTCTAGGCGGATGGTAACAGGAGACGAGGGACACGATGTTTTTACCCCGGTTCGGGCCCTGTTGATGGAGGTAAAACCCTACGTCCTGCTTGATTAATATTGATGATGTGGGTTACAAGAGTAGATCTACCACGAGATCAAGGAGGCTAAACCCTAGAAGCTAGCCTATGGTATGATTGTTGTTCGTCTTATGGACTAAAGCCATCCGGTTTATATAGACACGGAGAGGGCTAGGGTTACACAGAGTCGGTTACAACGGTAGGAGATCTACATATCTGTATCGCCAAGCTTGCCTTCCACGCCAAGGAAAGTCCCATCCAGACACGGGACGAAGTATTCAATCTTGTATCTTCATAGTCTTGGAGTCCGGCCGATGATTGTAGTTCGGCTATCCGGACACCCCCTAGTCCGGGACTCCCTCACTCTCCCTTTAAGCTTTGCTAGTCTTGATACCCATGGTAATGGGATTGCTGAGTCCTCGTGGCTCACAGATTACTACAACAACAGTTGCAGGTACAGGTTAATCGATGATCATGACGCGAGAGCGATGTTTGCTTGTATTGGAGTTCTTCTTCTGCTTCTTCTTCGATCAGGGGATAGGTTCCAAGTCAGCAGCCTGGGCTAGCAGGGTGGATGTCGTTTGAGTTTCTGTTTGTGTTTCATCCGTAGTCGGATGATGCTCTTATGTATTGTGATGTTGTATTCGTGTGGAATTGTATGCCCATTTATGTATCCTCATATATTATGTAATGTTGATGTAATGATATCCACCTTGCAAAAGCATTTCAATATGCGGGGCTATCCTTGGTGGGACCTTCGAGTTCCTTTTGGATAGGGTCGCATATTGGGCGTGACAACTATCCCTAGCATACCTGGAATGGTCTGTCAATTGTAGTCATAGCGCGTTTTATAGGTCCAGCGTTGCTGCTATGATCATAGTAGCAGCGCCCGTGCTGCCCAAGCGCTACTGCTATGTAGCAGCAGCGCTTTCCTTGAACAAGCGCTACTGGTGAGCTCTTGTGTATAAGCATTTCCCTAGTAGTGTCATGTAGTTGATGCTAGTTGGTTTATTTGGTGAAAGATTATATGTTTGGATTCTTAATGATATTCCATATCCCTCTGATCTTGAACATGAATGTGATTTGTGAGTAGTTACTTTTGTTCTTGAGGACATGGAAAAAGTTCGGTTATAAGTAATCATGTGAATTGATATTCATTCGATATTTTGTTGATATGTATGTTGTTGCTTCCTTTAGTGGTGTCATGTGAATGTCGCTACATGACACTTCACCATACTTGGGCCTAAGGGAAGGCATTGTGAAGTAGTAAGTAGTTTATGGGTTGCTAGAATGACAGAAGTTTAAATCATAGTTCACGCGTTATTCCGTAAGGGGCTGATTTGGATACATATGTTTCATGCCATGGTTAGATTTACCTTAATTCTTCTTTCGTAGTTACGGATACTTGAGAGAGGGGGTAATCAAAAGTGGTAGGCTTGTTCAAGTAAGAACAACACCCAAGCAACGGTCCACCCACATATCAAATTATCAAAGTAGCGAACGTGAATCAAACAAACATGATGAAAGTGACTAGATGAATTCCCATGTGTCCTCAAGGATGATTTGCTTGCTATAACAGAAAGTTTTGGACTATCCTTTGCTATAAAAAGGATTGGGATACCTTGTTTCACCTTTGTTATTATTGTTACTTGTCACTTCTTATGAATTACCCTGCTATCAAACTATCTGTTACCGATAATTTCAGTGCTTGCTGAAAATACCTTGCTGAAAATCGCTTGTCATTTCCTTCTGCACCTTGTTGGGTTCGACACTCTTACTTATCGAAAGAACTACAGTTGATCCCATATACGTGTGGATCATCATGTGTCCAGGATGTTGCCCCGGTCTGATTCGTTCAACGACAATGACTTCACCTTTGGTGAGCCACCTTGGAGGTCCACAAAGCTACATATCAGCGATGGAGCCACGTCGAGCTCGGGTGAGGAGGTGAACCCTCATTTTTTTTCTTTTGGCGACTGCTGTGGTGGTGTCGGAGGCAGGTGATGGATGTTGGTGTCAAACTCAGAGACGTTCTATTGTCTTTTCAGTTTTGTCACATGGTCTTTACAAGACTTGCACTTTAATATTTATGATATGAATGAGACGTGTATTACCATGCAAAAAAACATTTTAACCAAAAACACATCGCATGCGCATATCTTCTATCTACAACAGAGATTGCACGAGACACGTAAAGTATGCGGCAAGATTAACCCTAATCAATGTTGTTTCATGAGTTTGTGAATGTTCACATTGTCCTTTTCTGAAATACCTAAGAGGTTGAGGAAAAGACTGGATTATTACATATCAAGATATTTTTGATAGTGTAATGAACATAAGTGTAAAACCTCCTGACAAGGTGATATGTGATTTGTCGGCCTAAGGACCAGGATGGTTTAGGGTGGAAGACCTTGAGATTGAAAATAAGTGTCTACTCAGCAAATGATTCTATAAGATACTTCCCGAGCATGTGGTTTGGCAAGAATTGCTTAGGAATAAGTATTTGCATCGTAAAAAACTATCTCGGGTTCAGGCCAAACCAATTGATTTTCCATCCTAGAAAGGTCTCATGGGAGTCAAATATGAGTTTTTTCATAGAGGGACTTCGTGGTAGGCAATTGCTTATCCACTTGGTTTTTGGAAGATGCTTGGTTGGGGATTGACCTCTAGCTTTGCAATACCTGTGTCTTTACCATATTATGCAATGGAAAGATGTTACCATTGCCTTGGTAATGAGACAGGTAGTACTAAATGTGGCTTTTTGGCGACCACTTACGGGGTGGAAAATGGACTAACTGGATACACGTAATCACAAGCGTATTCTGAGATATGTCAAAGGTACGCTAGACATGGGACTACGGATTCATAAGTCCAGATTTACTGGAGTGAGATATTCACCGATGCAGACTGGGCAGGCTGTGTTGATGATAGGCGCTCTACTGGTGGTTTTTCTATATTTGTTGGACCCAATCTTGTATCTTGGAGCTCGAAGAAGCAACCCACAGTCTTGAGGTCAAGAACTGAGGCAGAGTATAAGGCATTGGCCAATGGCGCGGCTGAAGCCATTTGGATAGACTCAATTCTCACCGAACTTGGAGTCCCACGGCAGCGCACTCCTATATTGTGGTGTGATAACTTAGGGGCAACTTACCTAATGGCGAATCCAGTGTTTCATGCTCGGACTAAACACATTGAGATTGATTTCCATTTTGTGAGAGAACGAGTAGCTGCTTGTGAACTAGAAGTTAGGTTTATTTCTACAGATGATCAGTTAGCAGATGTATTTACTAAACCCGCTACTAGACAAATGCTAGACCTCTTTAGAACCAATCTGAATCTTGTATGTAGTTCAGATTGAGGGGGCATGTAAAGTAGGGTCTAGTATATTGTCCTTATACACGTATTTGTATACGTATGTATTTTTAATTGTGATCATCTATATATTGAGACGTGAGGCTGGATGTCAACCACCCACGCAAAACCCTAAACCATGTGTTTCAATTGATGATGCTCAACTTGAATGATGAAGCACACTTCTCATTCGAAGAGGGCTGCTTCTGGTGTCTTCTCGGTCAAGTCTATGTATTTAGACTTCATCAACAATGTCCAACCTTTCTATCACAAATTTATCTGGAAAATGAAAATCCCATTGAAAATTAAAATCTTCATGTGGGTTTTGTATAGGTAGGTGGTCCACACAAAAGATAATTTGATTTTTTTACAAGATTGTACTAAGTGTTGCTCTTGTGGTAATGAGGAGTGAATTCAACATCTATTCCTCCGTTGCCACTTGCCAATGTTTAATGGCAGTATGTCCATATAGCTTTCATTTTAGCTTTTCCCACTAGTAGTATGAATATGTTCAAAAACTAATTAGTGGGGGTTCACCCAAAGTTGAAGTCACGGATTTGACTACGAGTGTGTGATTTACATTGGGTTATTTGGAATACTTGTAATGATTTTATTTTTGACAGAAGGCATGATCCAGAAAAATGGTAGGTCATCTTTAGGGCCCTTAGCTAGATCCATTTATGGCCCTTACTTCACAGGGAGGAGCAATGGGCTCACAAACACTCTTTGGGTGCAAATGGGAGGTGATCACTTGGGTTTATTCAACCAATTTGACCGGTGGTGTATTAGTAGGATTAGTGATACATGAGGCCTCACCTATTTTCTCCTTTTATTCGTCATTTTCCTATGAAGGCCAGCATGGCTTGTAATTTATTTTTGTGAACCTCGTTTTACTTGGACCTGACTAGTGCTTCAATAATCAATAAAATGGTTGTGTGCATCGCTTGATGCAAAGGCCGGGGAATCTTATCCTTTTTTGGGGAAAAAATGGGAAGCGACTTAATCTAACCAAATCAAATTAACTTGTTACTCCATGGTTTCTCCTTTCTATTCCGCGAGGACTAATTATCATTCATTCAGATGTCTCTTCGTAATTGAAATACTTCTTGTTAATTACTCAATTATGGAGGCATTGGCAACACTAGTTATAGTTTTAGGTGTGACTTGTGTATAAGCAACAACTAGATGATATCCCATGTGCTGTTGTGGGAATTGATGCAATATATTTCAGTAAGAATTGATTGTGAAACATGAATATTTGGATTGTAATATCCACTAATATATGTTTTGCGCTCGCAACTAGTAACTTGGTCTGGAGTAGTGACATCCTACAACAAACATAACCATACTCTCTCAGCGCAACTGAGAGTAAAACTAATGACTACAGACTAAGCAGGTGGACAAAATGACAATATAACAAAGTCCACACAACACTTTCACTAGTAGGCACAGATCCGCATGCCCCCAGCCACATGCCCTCTCCTAAAGACTCATTCATTACTTAAGCAAGCCTTCTAGACACCACTCTCAACATTTTTTGCAATCATCTTTTGTGCAAAACAGTCCATAAGTCCAACATGAAACACAGAGAAAAAAGATATTAGTGGGGTCATTGGGAAGTACACTTTGAGAACAAGATTTGTTTCTTGGTTTCCAAATAATCCGTAATAGTCTAGCAACACCTATAGAAACTACAACCCTGTCTTTGCGAGTATGGCTAGGTAGCAAATTCTGGCATAAATCCAAAAGAGAAACCGGGTTTTGTGGATTACCCAAAGCAACGTCAATAACATCCATAAGAACTTAGCTAGTAAATAGGAAAAGCACAATGGATAAATACTCTCTTCACTATCACAAAGCTCACACTTTCCACTACCTTCCCAACCTTTGTTACACAAGTTCTCTTGAGGACCCTATTTTTATTTACAAGCAACATTTTAACTTTTGAAGGCATTTTCATTAAAAAAATAATTTAAAGGGTACGACAACCTATCTAGCAATTAGGACCTAATACAAAAACCTAACCGAAAAAGAACCTAAGGTTATGAGCAACCATTTAACTTTGTCAGGTTTTGCAGTCAGAACAACCTGAACACACATATCAAGAAGTTCATTCCACATAACCAGGGTATCTTTATAAAGGCATCGCGTAAGTCTAATACAATTTAAATCATGGATAAACACATTCATATCATAAGTCTTATCTCTCACACCTCTATCTTCATTGACTCCGTGCCACGCAATGCAACCACCACCGCCTCCACTTAAAAAAAGAATCCAGGGTTCCTCCACCTCCCACCGGTGCGGCTGCCGCTCCGCCTCGTCTCCAGTGGTTAGGCATGGTGGACCTCGACCCTTGCCAGCAAGAGGGATGTTGCTCCGTTTCTTGGTGCTTTCATGAATTTGTTTAGGGTTTATGTCCTACTCAGGAAGACGAGGCGACGGCAAGTCCCTGAAGATGGAATAAGGTTCTCCCCACCAGGCCCCGTTTCCAGTAATGCGTCTAGTGTCGCCGGAGGGCGTGTGGAGGTGTGCCTCCCGTGAATCTGACGAGATTCGGTCAGTGTTGGTCTTCAGTGGATCCGCTTGGATCTAGTCTTTGTTCGTCTTCATTCGTGTGTCTATAGGTTGGATTCTTTTATTATATACTTCATTTCATCGGTGGATGTTGTTGTTCTGGTGCGTTGGTTTGTGGAGCCTTAGCATGACCAGATTCCGACTGTCTAGTACAAGAAGTTTGGACCGACTCAAGTGAGGGAGGGCTGATAATGGTGGTTCTTTCGGCTTGCTCCAGTGCGTGTAGTCGCCGCTAGGTGGTTTACGGACATTGATGTAATTTTTGTTATATGTGTGTTCTTTATATGCCATGCTATGATGAATAGATCACAAGTTTTCTCAGGAAAAAAATCATGGCTAAACACATTAGTAATTGTAACATGTTTGCATAATCTTGCGCCCATCACCTAAAACCATCATACAACAACTAAAGAAATATCGTTAAACTCCATAAGGCCATTCCGGAAATGGGAATTTTGAGGTGGTGGTTCACATTGAGTCAAAGTCTTTTTCCTCGCGTACTTTGCATCGACGATCTATGTTTCTCTTCATCGGTGACGGCAACGATTGTTGTTCTGGTGCTGGTTCTGTGGGGTCTTGGCATGAAGATTTCTCTATTATCTACCACACCAAGATATGTAGAACTCCGGTGAGCAAGGGATGATAGGCGACGCGTCTTTTGTTCACATGAGCACCCCCCCTGGATCGGCCGCTCAACAGGTACGAGCGGGGACTACGGTACTTTAGGTGTTATAAATAATCTCAATCTACTTTTTCCCCTGGCGGTCTTCGTCTAGGGTTTAGTTTTCCTCCGGTGGCAACACCGTGAGGCCGATCCGGATTCTACCACCACGCCCAATCCTTCCCGTCAAGGTTCTCGGGCTGATCAAGGGGATAGCCTCGCTATCTACCCTGTCTTGGTTCCTGCTTTGGGTTGTTAGGGCGCGGCGGCAGAAGCACGAAGCTTTTTAGGGTTTGGCCATGGAGGCAAGTGGATCGCAATCATCAGCGGGGAGTGCGGCTCCGGGGGGAAAGCCGGTCGGGGTCGAGGAGATGATCGGGAAACTGAATCTGCAGGAGAGAGAGGAGGATGATCTGGATTTTTATGAGGAGTTCGCGGATGAGATTGAGGAGGCGGAGTTCATGGCGCTCGCAACGGTGCATATGGATAAGCCCTTCAGTAGGAGTTCTTTCTATGAGACAATGAGACTTGCATGGAGCTTAGCACAGGGAGTTAACTTTAAACCACTGGGCGAAAACTTATTCTCCCTAACAGTGAATTGCATGGGAGATTGGAAGAGGGTGACAGAGGAAGGCCCTTGGCTGTTTCGAGACCATGGTGTGCTCATTGAGAAGTATGATGGTTATTCTAGATATGATGAAGTTGTGCTGGATAAACTTGCAGTCTGGATACAGATCGTGGATCTTCCTCCACTATACAAGAAGGAAAACATGGTGCGATCGTTGGCAAAGAGAGTAGGGATTGTGGAGAAGATAATGCTAAACCCTAGATGGGGTGAGGGAAGGATTGTGAGGATAAAGGTTAAACTTGACATCCATGAGCCCCTGATGCGATATGTGTCTATCACGAAGGATAAGAAGAAGGTATACTACTCGGTCCTGTACGAGAAGATGCCAGTATTCTGCTATGTGTGCGGTCATATGGGCCACACTTACCTTGAACATGGTAATGGGAAGCATGATCCGAGGAGCATGGAGTGGGGTGAGTTCATACTTGCACCACGGTCAGGAGAAAGAAGGCAAGCTGGTCAAGGGTTGCAGGGATGGAAGAAGGACAGGGGGTCTGTGGGGGGTAGGGGAAGAACCATTTCCTCAGATGATGATGATCTGCAAGACACCGGTACCAGCCCTATAGAACATATGAGTGGGGGGAGGGGAGATGAGGTCAAACCCTCCGGCAAGAAAAGGCTGGCCTTTGATGATAAAAACCTAGACCCGGCAAATGCAAAAGAGGGGCCCTCAGCACAGGAGCCCCCAGTTGATATGTCAACCGCGATGATAGTTCACCCGCAGGTGGAGTTGAACACAGGTAAAGTAGATGAGAAGGAAGGGGATACGTCCTCGCACGATTCGAAGAGGTCGAAGAAGGAAAACTCGGTTGTGATGGATGCCAGCCACAACTTATCGGCGAGCTCCGAGAAGGAGCTCGACCGGCCGCAATGAAACTCCTCGTATGGAACTGCCGCGGGATGCAAAAACTTGCGGCAGTTCGAGCGCTCTTGGGGGTCCAAGAGCGGATAAAACCGGATGTGTTGTTCCTGTCTGAAACACACCTGGATAAAGCTAAGGCAGGGAAACTGAAAAGGAGGTTAGGGTTTGATGAGATGGAAGTATCGGAAAGTGACGGTAGAAGTGGTGGACTGATCATGTTCTGGCATTCCAACCTGGGAGTCTCATCCTGGGAAACTCGTGCAAACTTCATCGATATTCGAATTAAGGAGACAACTCCGGTGGGTTGGCAATTCACAGGGTTCTATGGTGAACCAAGAAGCGACCGGAAACACCTGTCCTGGGAGTACATGTGTGAGCTTAGCACAATGGCTGACCTACCATGGCTAGTAGCAGGGGACTTCAACGAAATATTGCATGCTCATGAGAAAGAAGGAGGGGCGGCGCGCCCTCAACGCTGCATGTAGGGCTTTAGCAGTGCACTAAGTGACTGCGGCCTTGATGATCTTGGTTACTCTAGGGATATCTTTACTTGGCGAAGAGGACGCATAAGAGAACGATTGGACAGGGCTGTCTCGAGTGGCACATGGGCTGACCTGTTCCCATCTTATGGGGTGTCCAATGAGCCGTTTAACAAGTCAGATCACCGACCAATTTTGATAGACACTGATTTCCAGCAAGGCCTGCAACCAAGGGGTCCGACAGGGCCAAGAAAATTCGAAGCACGATGGCTTGCCGAGGAGGAGGTGGAGGTTATTGTCCAAACTGCCTGGGACCGAGCTAAATCTAGTGGAGTGGTGCCATACTCGCAGGTCACAGATGACATACATGCTGCGCTGCATACATGGGACAAAGAAACGTTTAAGGGCCCTAGGACTCGTCTGAGGAAACTACAGAAAGAGCTAAATACTGTCATGATGGGACATCTCACGGATGATGCAGTCGCGCGACAGCATGAGTTACACTTGCAGATAGAAAACCTTCTCAAGCAGGAGGAGATATACTGGATGCAGAGAGGCCGCGCGGACTGGCTTTTCCGTGGCGACCAAAACACGGAATTCTTCCATAGAGCTGCTACGGGAAGACGCAAAAAGAATTTTATTAAGAAGCTGAAAGGAGAGTTAGGAGATTGGATAGAGCAGGAGGACCTGCTAAAAGGCCATGTGGCAAGTTATTTTGAGGGGCTTTTTTCTTCAGAGGTGCATGACCCAGACCAAGCTGTTCTAGACAAGGTTAAGCCGAGAGTCTCGCCAGAGATGAACGATGAGTTGATGAAACCCTACACTAGAGAATAAGTGAAAAGGGCCATGTACAATATAGGAGATTTGAAGGCACCGGGACCGGATGGTCTTCATGCGGTTTTTTATAAGAGATTCTGGCATATCATTGGAGAGGACTTAATCGATGAGGTCTTGATGGCAATGAATAATAGAAAGATACCGGAGGGATGGAATAATACTACAATTGTTCTTATTCCAAAGGTGGAAAATCCGGAAGTCATTACACAATTCCGCCCAATTAGCATGTGTAATGTGGTGTATAAGGTGATTTCAAAATTGCTCTCTAATAGGCTAAAATATCTGCTGCTAGAGATTATCTCACTAAATCAAAGTGCTTTTGCCCCTGGGCGCTTGATTACTGACAACTTATTAGTTGCTTTTGAGCCTTACCATGCTATTAAGAGGAAGAGGACGGGAAAATTTGGAACTTGTGCGGTGAAGCTGGACATGCACAAGGCTTACTTCAGGGTCGAATGGGTGTTCCTTGAGAGAATTATGCTGAGGATGGGCTTTGCATCGGACTGGGTTGCACTCATCATGGAATGTGTTCGGTCAGTGAAGTACCAAGTCCGGTTTAATAATTCTCTAACAGATTTCTTCATTCCGTCTAGAGGCCTTCGACAAGGAGATCCGTTATCACCTTACTTATTTTTACTTTGTGCGGAAGGCCTTTCAAGTCTGCTCATTCATGAGGAAGAGGTGGGTAACTTAATGGGGGTCCGAGTCTGTAAAGACGCCCCGGCAGTCTCGCATCTATTATTCGCAGATGATTCTCTTATCCTGATGCGTGCAGATGCTACTAACGCCACAAGCCTTCGACGGGCTCTTGAAGATTATTGTGCTGCCTCTGGCCAACTCGTGAGTGAGGCAAAGTCGAGTATTTTTTTCAGCCCCTGTACCCCAGCGGAGGTTCGAGCAGAGGTGTGCTCTACTCTGAATATAATGGAGGAGGCGATATCGGATAAGTATTTAGGACTGCCCCCAATCGTTGCTTTGGACAGGACTGACTGTTTTCAGCATATTGTGGATCGGATCTTGGCCAGATTGAGAGGCTGGAAGGAGAAGATGCTTTCTTTTGGCGGGAGGGAAGTGTTGTTGAAGGCTGTTATTCAAGCCATCCCATTGTATGCCATGCTTGTGTTCAAACTCCCAAAACAGATCTACAATGCGATAACTTCTGCTATGTCTCAGTTTTGGTGGGGAGATGAGGAGGTGAAGAAGCACATGCATTGGTTTGCATGGTGGAAGATGTGTGTACCTAAGAGCATGGGCGGGATGGGATTTAGAGATGTGCATTGTTTTAACCTGGCCTTCCTAGCGAAACAATGCTGGCGACTACTCACAGAGCCAGAATCACTTTGTGCGAGAGTTTTGAGAGCAAATATTTCCCGGATGGTGACCTACTTAACTGCACGCTTAAGAAAGGAAATTCATTCACTTGGCAGAGTTTGTGGAGTGGTATTCAGACTTTCAAGAAGGGCCACATCTGGAGAGTGGGAGATGGTACGCAAATAAATATTTGGGATGATCCTTGGGTCCCTAGCAGCCCAAGCAGGAAGGTGATGACCCGAAGAGGTAATATTGTTCTCACAAAAGTTTCTGAATTTATTGATATGGATAATAGATAATGGGATGAAGAACTAATCCGACAGGTATTCTGGCCTATTGATGCCAATAGGATATTGAATATTCCTCTCGCTACAGGTATGATGGATGATTTTGTGTCATGGCACTATAATAAAACAGGGATTTTCTCGGTTAAGACGGCATACCACATGGAGTGGGATCACCAACATGGACGAAACGTGAGACAAACAAATACCACATTGTCTTCAAGACTAGTCCGGTTTGGCGCACTCTTTGGAAGCTTCAAATACCGGCAAAGATCAAGGTGCATGTTTGGAGAGCTTTGTATGGTGCAATCCCTTGCCGGGGAGTACTGGCCAATCGACATATGATAACAATCTCCGACTGCCCGATATATGCCATGGACTGTGAGAGTATTCGTCACTCTTTCTTCAGAGGCAATAGAGTGCAAGAGATTTGGGCAAAGCTGGGTTTGCTACACATCATAAATGAGCTGTCTGAAACTGAGTTGGAGGGATCCTCAGTCCTTGGTGACCTGATGCTAATGCCAAACTCAGTTGTCTCGTCGCTCCCGGGCATGCCCATGAAGGAGTTGGTTGCTGTGGCGGTTTGGTATATATGGTGGGAACGGCGGAGATTCACCCACGGTGAGCCCATTCAGGAACCTGGAAGATCGGCCCAAGCCATTGTGACTTTAACCAAAAACTTCTTGAGGGCAAGGAAGCATGGCACGGGCAGGATACAGAGACATGGATGGACGAGACCTTCAGAGGGTTTTGTTAGTCTCAATATTGACGCCTCTTTTGATGCTGATAGTGGCTCTGGCGGGACAGGAGCCATCATACGGGACTCCACAGGCTTTTTCGTTGCGGCATCCACGAGTAGTATCCCGTTTGTCCAGGACGCAGCGACGGCCGAGGCTCGGGGCCTCAAGGACGGGCTGGTGCTGGCAAACACCATCGGCTGCAACAAAGTGGAGATCAGGGCGGACTGTATGGAGGTTATCCAGATCATGCAAGATGGCGGTAACTCCTTAGGACCAGCTGCAGCCATCTATGAGGAGTGTACTTTCTTGTGCCGTAATTTTATTTCTGTTAGTTTCAGTCATTGCCCTAGGGAAGCCAATATGGCGGCTGATCTTTTGGCTACTAAGTCGGAGCCCTCGCGAACTATTGTATGGCAAAACGAGGCTCCGGACTTTCTACTCGATGTAATCACAAACGATGTAGCCCTTTTCTCACATGAAATATAAACCGCCATGATGGTTTTCCCTCAAAAAAAAAATCTCAATCTACTCGATCAGAAATTAGCGATGAAATAGGATAACCTCTAACTGACGAACTTGCTGATTGCTGAACGGCCCAAGCCCAAAAGTATAGCCTGGAAGTAGCCCAGCCCACAATTGATGCATTGGCAGTCGATCAAATGATTTATCCACATCGACCCGACCTGACGACTCAATTTGGTTATCCTCTCGCCCGTGCCAGGGTTCCATCGAGCATCGCCGTCAGGAGCCGGCAAAGGTGCGGCCACCAAGCTCGGGGTGCTTCACGCCTAGTGGTTGCTGCCAAATCTAAGGCCGATCAATCCGACCATATATTTTCTACCTGCAATTCTCCCACATCAAGCGTGAGTCCAAACCTGATCTGGTGATTCTCATATACGCATATTAATATTGCAAGTCCAAACCTGATCTAATCTTTATTTGGTGCAGTACTAAACAAAATCGCTGGTGGGGTGATGAACTGCCGTTGATCTGTGCTTATGGCATCACATCTAAATCTTGAGATGATAATGAAATTTGTAAATGCAAGCATGGAGTATAAGGTAAAAGAGTATCTGCTGGAAGTCTAATTTATTTATTTTCTAATTTGTCTACGATTCACCATTTACGAGATTATCAAACATGCTTTCAAAATGAAGGTAGCTGCCAATAAATTTCGTTTTAGCTTAGGAACTTGCAATACACATTTTCAAAGTAAAAGTTTTCTCCGACCATGATTGCCTATATTGGGAAGAAAATAGCTGCAAAATTCATGGTCGCTGAGCCTATTGATTTGTTAGATTAGCTTGGTGGATGCTGAGTTCCATTTAAACAGACAAAATTATAGGTTTCTTTAGTTGCAAAAGCATATGCTGTTATTCAAGATTTGACTTATACTTGTGCTAGTTTTTACGTGTGATCCTCTTCGCCCCCCCCCCCCCCCCCCCCCTATCATCAAATCTTGGCTCCGCGCCTGCGCACCAGTGGTTATCATTAGGTGGTCTACGGACCTCTGAATGAAAATTTTGTTACTTCTCATGTTTTTTACTGTCTTGACGGTTAATGACAATAGATTGCAAGGTTTCCCCGAAACAAAAACATATGGTTGTTTTGTGCACCGGGGCACTCATATTGTTGTTAGGTGATCTTAAGAACCCACTAACCACCTTCAAAATAAATAAGAACCCACTAACGAACCACAAAACGGATTATGCACGCAAAGAAGGCAGCAGCGTGCAAACAATGGATTTCCATAGGTCTCGTGGCGCCTTTTGTGACTTGGGCACATACTGAATAGTGAGTACAGTCAGCTGATCCCATCCACTTGATCGCATACGGATGAGCACAGACGGATCATTTGAGGCGACTCGAGAACGCGCGCGTGGGGACACGTAGGCTTTGATACATTGCATGCATGCACCTTCCAGCACCAGAGCCGTCGTAGCATAAAGACACCGAGTCATGGCCTGCATAGATAACAAGATAAGCAGCGGCTTTGCTGTCGATCGAGACGAAGAAACGAAGAAGATAAGCAAGAGAAAACTCGCTGGTACCGCCAGCTCAAAAGAGGTGCGTGGGGCCGTGCCGCCGCGGAATTTTATTTATCAAGGAAAGAAGCAAAATGCAACCAAGTTCGAAGACCTTCAACGACCCCAACCGGCTAGCGAAAGTAGTGGTGCCAATCTCCTACCTCTACCTGGAAAACTTGTAGAATTCATATGAGAGTTTTGGTTGATACAACTAGGGCTGGATTAAAACCGAAAACTCGAACTAAACTAGTAGCTCATGACTCTGACTCGACTCGAACTCGTTAACTAAGAGTTAAACCAGGTTTTAATCTGGGATCATTAATGTAATGAGTTTAAGGAATCAAGCTAACGAGTTAGTCTAGTCACAATAAAAGTATCATAAGTAGTATCACACATGTCAACTATGCATTTAGGTGAAGTTGCATACAATAAAATGAGAAAAGAGATGGTCGAGTACCATGATACGATATCATATCATATTAAATGATGCACTAATATGTGTAATGCATGACAATAAATAATGTATTAGTATGTGTCATGCATGGCAATCAATAACGCTTCTGTGATACTCCCTCCTTCCATCTATACAGGGCCTAATTCGTTTTTCGAGACTAACTTTGGCCAAATGTTAGAGCAATAATATATGATATGCAACTTACACAAAGCATATCATCATATTTATATGTAAAGGAGCTTCCAATGATATATTTTTTACATTACACATCTCATGTACTATTAATCTTGTCAATAGTCAAAGGCGGTCTTGAAAACGCATTAGGCCTTATATAGATGGAAGGAGGGAGTACCAAGTTATGATACTATGCACTGTGAAGGTAGTATTATACACCAGTATCACATGCATGATACTAGTATATGATACTTTCCGTTGTGACCAAGATTATTTCCTCGCAAAAAAAACTCGTTAATCTCATTAATGAGAAGAGACATGAGATAATTAAGTATCAATATTGTTGTTGATTATTGTTATTTATGAAGTGCATCAAGTATTCATTTAATGCAAATTGTTGACCCTTGTGATTCATGACGAAAAGTTTATGCCTACAAATATATATTTCTAGGTTAATATTCTTAAAAGAAATGGATTCCAAGAAGCATTTACAATGATTCTGTACTAAACTATGAGCTCTTCCTCCTCTTTGAAGTGACCTCACAGGCGGGGTGTCTTCGGCTGCCGCGACTTCCATGGCCATGCGGTCGATGAACGCATGTGTGCCTTGGATGCAGGATAAGGCCAAAGTCTTGACCTGCGATATTCATTTCTGTCCTAACGGTCGCCGACTTGCGGTTAAAGTACTCGAGGGCGGCGGGTATGCGAGTACCATCGTCGACTGATTCTGCATTATGGCGCAAATCGTCCTCAACCCACTCAGGGAAGTCTCACGCCCTCTCCTAGCACTCTCTTTCGGTGTGGTCCTCTTTGGTCTCACTAGGGAAAGGTCCATGTGGCCGCATAGACATGGTAACGGTGGAAGAGAGAATGAGGGGGGTGGCCGACGAAGAGAGGTGATGGGATGAGTGTGCCGATGTCGTGGAAGAGGGTGGATGTGGTGGCGTCGAGATGGGGGTTTATATACTCGCAAATGGGTGCGCTTCGGTGGGAAACGAGGGGAGGGGAATTCGCCACGTGCGGGTAGGAAACAAGTGTGAAATGCAACGACGACCATTAATTAACGCTCTTCTAAGTGGATAAACGGATATTCACAGGGATGGAAGTGGCAATTGTACGTACGACAACACCATTGACGGGTTGCGCGGGGGACTAAGAGGTTGTGCTAGAACTTCCCCGTGCGAGCAATCTTGGATGGAGGTCCTTCCATATCAACGCCCTAAGCCTCCAAATATGAAGGCTCGCGGACTGGATTATGCAGGACGATAAGCAAATGACGACTTTGTTAGAATTACACTTCCTACCAAAATTACCATATCGACACGTTACGATTCCATTAGACTGATATACCACTAAAAAGATCAGACTGATATAACAACAATGCTAGAATTGCTAGGGCCATGGGGTGTGGTGGATCCCGACACTTGCCAGCAGGAGGGCTCCATTTTTAGATGTTTCTTTGAGCTTAGTTAGGGTTTGTGTCCTGCTCAGGAAGACGAGACGACGGCGGCTCCCTGAAGATGGAATAAGGTTCTCCCCGCTCATCTCGATGGTGCGTCTAGTATCATCGGATGGCGTGTGGATGTCTGTCTCTGACGGATCTCGCATGATTCGGTCAGGGGTTGTCTTCGGTGGATCTGGTAGATCTGGTCTTCGATTATCTCCGTTCATGTGTCTTCTGGTTGGGTCCTTCTGATCTATATTTATCTTCATCGGTGGTGGTTGTTGTTCTGATGCGCTGGTCCTCACTAGTAGAAAGAGGGTCTTTAGTCCCGGTTCATAAGGGGCCTTTAGTCCCGGTTCTGGAATCGGGACTAAAGGGTCATTACTAAAGCCTCCCCCTTTAGTCCCGGTTCTTACACGAACCGGGACTAAAGGCCGTCCACGTGGCCGCTTCCTGGAGGTCCACCTTTAGTCCCGGTTGGTAACACCAACCGGTACTAAAGGAAATTTTATGATTTCTTTTTGAAATTTTTTATGATTTTTTTTTGAAATGTTTTCTTGATTTTTCAAATTTCTGAATTATTTTAACCTCTAATCTCTAATCACCTCTCCCTCATCGCTGCTCAATTTAACCTCTAATCTCTAATCACCCCGGACGGTCACCCATCCTCTCACTACTCCAGCCTGAGCACGCTTAACTTTCAGGTTCTATTCTCCCTCGTTTCCAAGTCTGCACTTGTTGTTTTCCTGACAATAGCGAGATGTCAATCCTATTAACCCTCAGGAATTTTGCTTGAGCATGAAGTCACACATTTCACTATTTGAGTTTGAAACTATTGTTCTAAAAAACAATAATTATTTAGTAACACTAATATTTCTTGAATAAGTAGTTTGACCACAGTTTGACTATAGTTTGACCAGATTTGACCAAAATTCAAAAAACTGAAATAATTATTTAGTACCACTAATATTTATTGAGTAAGTAGTTTGACCATTGTTTGACCACAGTTTATCCACGGTTTGACCAGATTTGACCAAAATTCAAAAAAACTGAAATAATTATTAGTAACACTAATATTCTTGAATAATTATTTAGTGACACTAATACTTCTTGAATAAGTAGTTTGACCATAGTTTGACCAGATTTAACAAAAATAAAAAAAACTGATATTTGAGCGTAACTTTTTTCCTTTTAGAATTTGAGGATTCTAAAAATTTGCAAACAGGCCGTAGGCTATCAAAATCGGATGCGGATTTTCGTTCTGAACATTTTGATATATTATACATTTTTTTTGACATAGTATGCAAAAGTTATAGCCGTTTTACATTTTCCCTACACTTTTTGCATAACATGTCCAAATTTAAGTTTTTAAATTTTCCTAACTAGTAGATGTAGTAACATAAGTACATCTTGAAAGATTTTAATTTTTGAAGTTTTTATCATTTTCTTTTGCTTTTTACAAAACTGAAAAGGCGATGGGGGTAGAGTTTGAAAATGGGACCTTTAGTACCGGTTCGTGCCACAAACAGGTACTAATGCCTCAAACCCCATTAGTACCGGTCCGTGACACGAACCGGTACTAAAGGTTAGACCCATTGGTCCCGGTTCATCCCACCAACCGGGACCAATGGTAGTGGGCCAGGAGCGAGGCCCATTGGTCCCGGTTCGTCCCACCAACCGGGACCAATGGTAATGGGCCAGGAGCGAGGCCCATTGGTCCCGGTTCGTCCCACCAACCGGGACCAAAAGGTCCAGACGAACTGGGACCAATGGCCCACGTGGCCCGGCCGGCCCCGGGGCTCACGAACCGGGTCCAATGCCACCATGGGTCCTGGTTCTGGACTGAACCGGAACTAATGGGCTGACCCGGCCTGGACCTTTGTCCCCTTTTCTACTAGTGCCTATGAGGCCTTGACACGACGACTTTCCGACTATCTACTACAATAAGTTATGCCCAGCTCCAACAAGGGAGGGCGGTGACGACAGCGCGCCTTCGGCTCACTTCAATTGTTGTAATTCGCTAGATGGTCTATCGATTTGACATTATTTTTTATTATTTTAGGTGTTCATTGTACTGTTATAATATTTTTTTTAAGGAAACTGCTATAATATTATAGACGTATAGATTGGAAGTTTTTTGGAAAAAATTAGCTGGGCAGACGCCATCACGCCTTACACGCGGCAGAGCAGCGCGACTACGACTTGCTCGTTCCCAGGAGGTGCCGTGCCAGGCGCGGCTGTACTCTGTCACTGCCTCGCGGGGTCCACTCAGTGCCTGGGCCCACGGGTCAATAGCCACGGCACCCATCCATGTCCGTCGATGGTTTTGTCTCCGTCCTGGAAAAGCAAGCTTGCTGCTCCTATAGCTTTGGCACAGGCTCCCCCGTAGCAGTTCACCGTCTTTGTCAAACATTGGCAAATATCTTTGTCAAACATTGCCGAATCCTGCTAACGCATGCTAATGCATGTGTTAATTCGCCATAGAAAACCAATGCATGTGTTTCATAAAAAGGTATCATAAACCAATGCATGTGGCCTTCTATAAGTGTATGATACAGCACGGCAAATCGAACACTTGCCAAATTCTCCACGACCTATATAGAAACCTCTTTATGAACGGTTGCCATTTTAACTCGCTGGTGCTGTGCTCTCGTTCGTCCGAGTACCTAGCGGCTCCTGCTGAGCATAGCTCGCAAAACGTATCGGCTGGCCATTATATTGCTCGCGAGTTCTTGAACAACGTTGGCGATCGATCTAGCTAGCGGGGCGCCCGGGCGTACGTGCGTGCATGGCTGTGCTGTCGTCTGCGAAGCGCCTCCTCCCGTGGGGCCGCGCCTCGGCCGGCGGGGTCAGCGGCGGCCTCCGAGCTCTACTCGGGACGGTGCGTACCCGCGCGCTTCTCGTGCTTGCAGTTGAGATCCCATCAACAAGTACTACGTACAAAGCATGGCCGCCGGGCCTTGCTTTTTACTCTTCTTGTTTCCGTTGCGGAGAAGAGCATTTTCCCGTCTGAGATTTATCCATGTCCACGATGATCTCCCGTCCCGCCTCCATGAGGATGACGATGAGATCGATCGGAACTCACAGTAGGCGCCTTCTCGGTGTGCAGGACGGAGGCGGCGGCCGCTCTCTTCTCCCGTCCCGGTGGAAGTCGTCGCAGCCGCAGCTGGACCCCGTCGACAGGTGCGTGGGTGACATGCAGGCTCGTCGTTCCTTTCCGTGATTGGTTTCGATTCGTTTGCAGGTCGTTCGATCGCCAATGGCTTTTAACATTTTGCGCCGTTCGTTTACACTCAATCAACGCTTGTGCTGCCGCCACCGGGGCATCCGTGTGCGGTTTGGCTTGGCTGCAGGTCCGACGAGGAGGGCGGCGGCGACATCGACTGGGACAACCTCGGCTTCGGGCTCACCCCGACCGACTACATGTACGTCATGCGGTGCTCGCAGGAGGAGGGCGGCTTCTCCCGCGGCGAGCTCGCCCGCTACGGCAACATCGAGCTCAGCCCCTCCTCCGGCGTCCTCAACTACGGGCAGGGGCTGTTCGAGGGGCTCAAGGCGCACCGGAGGGCGGACGGGCCCGGGTACATGCTGTTCCGGCCGGAGGAGAACGCGCGGCGGATGCAGCACGGCGCCGGGCGCATGTGCATGCCGTCCCCGTCCGTGGAGCAGTTCGTGCACGCCGTCAAGCAGACCGTCCTCGCCAACAGGCGCTGGGTACGTACGTGGTGACCATCGATTTGTTCTTTTATTCACGTGACGTGAGTGCACGCCATGCTCATGAGCCTCTATGGCTGATCTCTGCACTGCAACCACCGCTGGCGTACGTTGGTTTCAGGTGCCGCCGCAGGGAAAGGGAGCATTGTACATCAGGCCGCTGCTCATCGGGAGCGGGGCGATCCTCGGGCTGGCGCCGGCGCCGGAGTACACCTTCATGATCTACGCCGCGCCTGTGGGGACATATTTCAAGGAAGGCATGGCGGCGATAAACCTGCTGGTCGAGGAGGAGATCCACCGCGCCATGCCGGGCGGCACCGGCGGGGTCAAGAGCATCTCCAACTACGCGCCGGTGAAAATCTTTTAGCCGGTAATTTCTTCTTCAGGTGAATTTCCAGAAAATGTGACTGACCGGCTTGTGTTTTTATACCATCATCAGGTGCTCAAGGCGCAGATGGACGCGAGGAGCAAGGGGTTCGCGGACGTGCTGTACCTGGACTCGGTGCACAAGAGGTACGTGGAGGAGGCCTCCTCCTGCAACCTCTTCGTCGTGAAGGGCGGCGCCATCGCGACGCCGGCGACGGAGGGGACCATCCTGCCGGGGGTCACGCGCAGGAGCATCATCGAGCTCGCCAGAGACAGCGGCTACCAGGTCGATCGATCAATGCACTCCACTCCGCCACTACCATCCACCACTCAACTGTACCGGTGACAACGAACTGAAGCTCTGTTATGTGCTGTCGAGCAGGTGGAAGAGCGCCTCGTCTCCATCGACGATCTGATCAGTGCAGACGAAGTGTTCTGCACGGGAACGGCCGTCGGCATCACCCCGGTGTCGACCATCACCTACCAAGGGACAAGGTAAGTCGAACTCATGCAATTCGTCCGTTGAGCCGGGGCAAAAGGATCCAAGATGTCTGGTCGATTCAGTGCTGAGATATGTGCGTTCAGGTACGAGTTCAGGGCTGGGGAGGACACGCTGTCGAAGAAGCTGTACACGACTCTGACATCGATCCAGATGGGCCTGGCGGAGGACAAGAAAGGATGGACGGTTACGGTTGATTGATTAGGATAACAGCGTGGGCGCATGCGGCGCCAGGAGCATTCATCAGTATTTCTTATTATGTCTTTCCAATGTGAATAATAATAGTGATGGTGATGATATCTCGGGGATGTCTCGGCCCCGAGGGGCGATGGTTTCTCTGATGCTACTGATTTCTTGGAAAATGTGGAAAGAGAAAAATGTACGTGTGTTCCATAACAACGTAGTTCCCGTGGGTGTTCTTGTTGCTCGAACAAAAGAGGAAGCTTCTCTATGGTGCCTAGCTAGGGTGAAATTTTTGTGTAATATTATGTCACGACAGTGAGGCTTGTAATTCCGCCCTTGGCCTAGACCCTAAAAACCTTGTTCTTATTCAATGAAAATGGTAAGTCTTTTGCCTTGTTTAAAAAAAATGATGATGATATCTCGTGTTAGAAGATACGTATGTCAATCTTCACCATGTTCGAATTTTTGCACGGAAAAGAAGCTAATGTTGATCCTGCTTGACACTTGCGTATTTGCCAAATAGATCGTTTTCATTAGCAAGTTCAAATTTGGGCACGCAAAGTAGCTGATGTTGATCCTGATTGACACCTACCATTTGCCAAATAGATCGTTTTCAAGCATGACAACTGGGCAGTCGCAGCGATTTTACAGTTAGAGACATTTCATGGACATTCGATGTACTTTGATAGTTTGATACGTTCACGTTGTTGCTCTCTGACAATTTACAGAGGCCAACAAGTGTGACGTTTTTCGGGCCAAACAACAAGCAAACAACGGCACGACTGCATGCGGCACATGTCACATGATAGGCATGAAAGAAACGTATGCCAAAGTGCAAGTAGTCCATTTTTCTTAGGCTCCACGTACGCATTGCCAATCCAGATCCAACGTGCATGCTTACTGGAATTTTCTTCTTTTTAAATCGTTGAAGGAACTCAATACGAAAACAGCACGGATCTGTCTTTTTGTTCAGCAGATCTGATCTGATCGGGGGACAGGATGATGTGTCAGTCAAGTTGTCGCACTGCAGTGTGTGGTCTCATCCATCTCCAGCGGGCCGAATTTCGTGTTTTGACCCTTTTTAGAAAGTATTTCAGGATCCGGTCCCGGTTTAAATTTTTTTTGAGATTTGACCCTTTTGCCTCCCGCCAGGGCATCTGGCGGTAGGGTTAGATAGCCTACCGCTAGGTCCCATGGCGGTAGGAAACTTATCCACGTCAGCACGCGGAGACGGCGTCGTCCCCCTCCGTCGCACCCTACCGTCATGGGCCTTGACGGTAAGCTGTCTAACCTTACCGCCAGGGGCCCTGGCGGTAGGGTGCGGGGCAGTTATTTTGCCCGAGACCGCGCCCCTTCCCTTCTCCCCACCCCTCCCCTCCCCCAAGTCGGCAGTTTCTCCTTTCTTTCTCCCCCAAGTCGCCCCTCTCTCCCTCTCTCATCTCCTCCACTCCCCCCTTGGATATTCACGATTCTTCACCGTTTTGGCGGATCGAGATGGCCCCGAGGAGAGAACCGTAAGCTCCTTCGATCCCTCCAATTAGTTTTTGCAAACTTGCTACCGATTCGACGCATTATTTGCTTGAAATCCCTCATGTTTTTGAACTTAGATTGATTTTTTTTTCACCTAAGATTGATTGTAGTTGTAGTTCTTAGTTCTTTAGTAAGTAGTGGTATTGGATATGTACTCTAATCAATAGTTCATATGTTAGTGTGAAGATGAACCCTAGTTCATAATTTTTTTTGTTAAAAAAATTATGATGTATTGTTGATAAAGGGATGAACCCTAGTTTGATGATGCATGTTGATATGATGATATGCTCTAGTTTGAAGATGAACCCTAGTTTGATGATGCATGTTGATATGATGATATGAAGATATTGTTTGGAAAATTTTGTTTAAAAATATGAAGCTATGATGTATGTTGGAGGTTTTTTTTATATGATGCATGTTGATATGATTTGATCCATCATGTGTAGTAGATGTTGTTGGAGGAATATGCTTAAAATTTGATCTTGATATGATTTGAGTTCATTGTTTGTTTATGTATGCTTATGCTTATGGTGCTTTTGTTTATGAAACTCTATTAAGGCGGCCACCTCTTGCGGACAACATCGGCCCACGGTACTGCATGCTGGACTAGGCATTCGACAAGGGTCATCGTGCCCGTTTCATAGAGAACGGAGAGGTAAGTGATATGAAAGAAATTTTGATCAAAGTTCTCGGATTGATGAAAATGATTTCCTAACTTTTTGGCGTTCACTTTTTAACAGACGCTCCAGCCACTGCGCATGAGGGGTCACGGGGTTCATGGGCATATGGACTACGACGAGCGCTACGCGCCGTTCTTCAAGAGAGCCCGTCTGTTGGGTTTCGTGCTGCAGTTCAAGCGTCAGCCGCCGACGCTTGTCCACGCGGCTCTCACAGCTCTAATTGACCGTTGGAGACCGGAGACCCATTCTTTCCATCTGCCATGCGGGGAGATGACGGTGACCCTAGAGGACTGGAGGATGATTACTGCAATGCCGATCGAGGGTCATGCACTCACCGGTCGAGTGGAGAGGGCCAACTGGCAAGAGAGGGTCACCACCCTCATCGGTGACTACCCCGGTGCCAAGAGTAACCGTACATCCGGTGTGCCGTTGCCCTGGCTCTCGGAGCACCGGAGGACATGCCCCCAAGGCGCAGATGAGGCGACTGTGGAGTTGTACGCGAGGTCCTATCTGTGGTATATTCTCTCGGAGGTCGTGTTTCCAGACAGCTCCGGGAACTCTGCCAACTGGGCGTATCTGTTCTTCCTAGCGGACTGGGATGCAGGGTATAGTTGGGGGACGGCATCTCTCGCCTACCTATACCGTTCGGTAAGAGAGTGTCTAATTGCGTACCTACCTACGAAAGTGTGTCCATGACATTTTCTTATATCTGATCCTCATTTGATGTTTTGCAGCTTGACGACGCAACGCAGAGGACGGGAGACAAGTCCAATATGGGTGGCTTTGTCTGGGCCTTCTCCATTTGGATGTGGGAGCGGCTGTCGGTGGGGCGTCCGGAGAAGTTGCCAAGACGCCCATGGGAAGACTATGGCGGAGAAGGCGACGAGACTCGAAACCCCACCGTAACTTACGAGTGGGACGTTGTCAAACTCTACACGGGCCTAAACAAGACTTTGTACAAGACCTACACCAATGAGTTGGACGCTTTGACGCATACGCAGGTATATGAACTCGCACAACACCTTTCTCTTTGATTCCGCTATTGACCGAGAGTGCGAACTTACCAAGGTATATGTAATAGGTAATCTGGTGCCCGTATCGACAAGAACGAGAGTGGGCCTTTGATCTGAACGTGATGTGCGATGCGGACCGTGGTATCTGGCGGTGCATCGTGCCCATGATCTATGTGTACGTCGTCGAGTGGCATTTGCCACAACGCGTGGCCACGCAGTTTGGGATTTATCAGCATACCCCACCGGGCCAGCCCACCGATACCGGCGGCCACGCGCTGCACCTGTGAGCTCTTTGTTCTCCGTGAGATTATCATGTTTCTTGTTGCTTATGATGATCTCATTGCGCTTATGATGATTCTTGTTGCTTATGCCTTGCAGGATGAGCCAGCAGAAGAATTAGTCGATCACAAACTGGGGAGAGGAGCATAAGACTCATGTGACGGAGTGGAACCGATGGAGGTGGCGTAAAGACGTGGAGAGGAGAGTGACTAACTGGGATGATTACCTGGGCCGACACATGAGGTGGTACGATGATGGCCAGAAGCACCGTCTTCGTCTCAGGCCTCGATGGACGGCGGAAGACATCGCGGAGCTGGAGTGGGCTGACCCCGATGAACAGGCATACCAGACCGGCATCAGAGACATGCATAGTGGATTTAGGGAGTTTGCACCCCTCATCAACAGAGTGGTACGTTTGAACCGACGGTCGTATTTAAAATATTTTATTCGTCAACGTGACTGACTTATGCCGTTGCAGTCCGGTGAGCTGAACAGATGCATCTTTGAAGCCTCAGATGCACTAGGTCATCTTCCCGGGAGCGTACAATCTGAGACCAGAGTCAGGGGGACGATGAAGGTACAATTTCAGTCTCCTCGGAACAGATGCATCTTGTTCACTTGTAGTCAGTCGATCTGAACTTATTATGACCTTGCTTCATTGTGAGTGCAGAAGTTCATGCAGCGTTGTCGCAAGCTGGTAGGGTTGCTTGGGTGTGCTGGAGCTGGGTCAGTTGAAGCTCATCAGCCTGTAGCCACACAGGGTATCATCGGCTCATCGAGCCATGCTCCCTCGTCGTCTAGGTTGGTTGGAGAGGAGGAGGAGGAGGAGGAGGAGGAGGAGGAGGAGGCCATATATGAAGAAGGGGAGGAGGAGGATGAGAGCAACGGGGAGGAGGAGTACGATGAAGATTATGGACCTCCAGCAACTCAAACGTCTCAAGCATCTCAGCTGCCGAAGAAGAGGAATCTGAAGAAGAAGGATTTGCTGAGTCCGGACCCTTTCCAGAGACCGGTTCCTCGACGGCCCAAGAAGAAGACCGAAGAGCATTGTTCAAAGAGTAACGAGGACCGTACCTCCAAGAGGGGAAGGAGCAACTGATTATGCTCTTCGATAGTTGGCTCTTTTAGTTTCGTTGAACTTCGTTTGATTGAACTATTCGGGTGGTTATGAAGCTACGTGGAACTATGTGTTTGCTATTTGTGGATCTATGTGTTTGCTATTTGTGAAACTATGTGGAACTCCGTTTACTAATTAGTTGAAGTTCGTTTGAAATGTTCTATGCACTTCAAATTTGTTAATGTGTATGTGATGCCCAAGTTTAATTGTTTGAGATCTGTGATATTGTTGTCATATTTGTGAAAATTGCTATAATATTATTGTCATATTGAATTTGAAAAGAAGCAAGTAAATGAACTTAAATTCATAAAACACAGGACCCTACCGCCAAGGCCCCTGGCGGTAGGGTCAGACAGCCTACCGCCAGGGCAACTCAATTCTTCGTTACAGAATCGTTACACTGAAAAAACAAGACCCTACTGCCAAGGCCCCTGGCGGTAGGGTCAGACAGCCTACCGCCAGGGCAACTCAATTCTTCGTTACAAAATCGTTACACTGAGACAGGACCCTACCGCCAGGTGCTCTGGCGGTAGGTTTGGACAGCCTACCGCCAGGCCTCCTGGCGGTAGGTACTTATCCACGTCAGCGCAGTCAAACGGCCGCCGTCCCCCTCCGTCGCACCCCTACCGCCATGGGCCGTGGCGGTAGGCTATCTAACCCTACCACCGTAGGCCCTGGCGGTAGCAAAAGGGTCAAATCTCGAAAAAAAATTCAAACAGGGGTCAGATCCTGAAATCCTTTCCAAAAAGGGTCAAAACACGAAATTCAGCCTCTCCAGCGTTGATCAAACGTCGCCGCATGCTGCTCTCGAAGCGGGATAGGATCACCTATTGCTCGTTCTTCACAATCATGTTTTGCATGATTTTAGGGCAACTTCAAATGCACTATCCTAAATGGGCATCTGTTTTGTCCGGATTTCATCCGTTTGGGATGACAACGGGGCCGTGTCGTCCGGATTTGGGTTTGCGCCGGCCGGACACCCAACGCGCGACCGCATCTTTTGCCCCGTTCCGTCCACCTCAGGCAACTACAACAGAATGAAGCATAGAAAAAATAGTTTAAATCAAACATAACAATATGTTTAAAATAGTCTTTTATTACAATGCGGTTATTAAAAATATTAAATAGTCTTACAAAACCACTCAAAGTTTGTGCACACGAAAAGAGATCAAACCGATAGATCTATTGATTGCCAATGTGATACCACATGTGCTCAACCAAGTCATCTTGCAGCTGCATATGAGTGTTCTGATCACGCAGCTCACGATGAAATTGAACAAACTGTTCAAAGGTTGCAGGAGGTGGGTGCTCAGGCTCAACATTCTCACCTTGGAAATCGAACCCTTGGTCGTAGATGCTGTCATCACGCTCATCCTCAACGATCATGTTATGCATGATCACATAAGCAGTCATCACCTCTCAAAGCTTCTGAGTGCTCCATGTCAATGCAGGGTTTTGAACAATACCCCATCGAGACTGAAGCACACCAAATGCACGCTCCACATCTTTCCTAGCACTCTCCTGCATTTGGGCAAATATTTGTCTCCTCTCCTTGCGGATTGGGTTGGTCTTCACAAGAGTGGACCACTGGGGATACATACCATTAGCTTAATATCCCTTGTTGTAATGGTGGCCATTGATCTCAAAGTTGACCTTCGGGCAGTGGCCGTATGCAAGCCTTGAAACACTGGAGAATGTTGAAGAACGCTAATATCATTGTGAGAACCAGCCATGCCGAAGAAAGAATGTCATATCCACAGATCTTGTGAAGCCACAGCTTCAAGTATGACAGTGGCACCTTTCACATGTCCCTTGTACTGCCCCTGTCAAGCAAATGGACAGTTCTTCCACTTCCAATGCATACAATCAATGCCCAAGCATGCCGAAAGCCCCTCTCGGCATTAATTGTCAACAACCTCTCTATATCAGCAGCATTTGGTTCTCTCAGGAATTCAGGACCGAACACTGCCACCACGGCCTTGCAGAGACTATACATTGAGAGGAGACATATGGACTCACTCATACGCACATATTCATCCACAAGATCACCGGAAATTCCATATGCAAGCATGGGAATAGCCGTAGTGCATTTCTGGTAAGAAGAGAAGCCAATTTTGTCAAGGGTGTCCTCTTTGAATTCAAAGTATGGGTCATATGCAACCACTCCTTCCCAAATACTATTGAGACATCCCTGCTCATTCGAAAGCGGTGACGAAATTGATGCGGTTCTCTCAAAGTAATCGGAATAGAGGAGGTGGCGCCCTTTCTCCCTATTGCGGTTCAAGGCCGGGGCATGGCCGGGGATTGATCCCCTGACGCCGCATCCTACTGATGTGGTCATGGACGACCAATGCTGCCACCACTATGTCCTCATCGTCCGAGGACGAATAATCCGATGAACAAATGAAGTTGTGAAAGAAGTGCTCATCTCGCTATCCATGGTACCTTACGAGAAAAGCGTCGAACACCTTGCGGCCGTGGTGGCAATGCGGCCGAAAAGGGCACGTCAAGGCCGTTGGTTCATGATACGTCTCCAACGTATCTATAATTTATGAAGCATTCATGCTATTTTATTATTTGTTTTGAATGATTATGGGCTTTATTATACACTTTTATATTACTTTTGGGACTAACCTATTAACCGGAGGCCCAGCCCATATTGCTGTTTTATTGCCTGTTTCAGTATTTCGAAGAAAAGGAATATCAAACGGAGTCCAAACGGAATGAAACCTTCGGCAGCGTTATTTTTGGGAAGAATATCATCCTGGAGACTTGGAGTTTACGTCAGAAGATCCTCGAGGAGCCAGGAGATAGCCCCCCCCCCCTACTGGGCACGCCCCCTGTCTCGTGGGCGCCTCGAGCACCTCCCGACCGACTTCTTTCGCCTATATAAGCCTACGTACCCTAAAAACATCGAATATCAAGATAGATCGGGAGTTCCGCCGCCGCAAGCCTTTGTAGCCACCAGAAACCTCTCGGGAGCCCTTCCTGACACCCTGCCGGAGGGGGGATCCTTCACCGGTGGCCATCTTCATCATCCCGGCGCTCTCCATGACGAGGAGGGAGTAGTTCACCCTCGAGGCTGAGGGTATGTACCAGTAGCTATGTGTTTGATCTCTCTCTCGTGTTCTCTCTCGTGTTCCCTCTATGGCACGATCTTGATGTATCCCGAGCTTTGCTATTATAGTTGGATCTTATGATGTTTCTCCCCCTCTACTCTCTTGTGATGAATTGAGTTGTCCCTTTGAAGTTATCTTATCGGATTGAGTCTTTAATGATTTGAGAACACTTGATGTATGTCTTGCCGTGCTTATATGTGGTGACAATGGGATATCATGTGCCTCTTGATGTATGTTTTGGTGACCAACTTGCGGGTTCCGCCCATGAACCTATGCATAGGGGTTGGCACACGTTTTCGTCTTGACTCTCCGGTAGAAACTTTGGGGCACTCTTTGAAGTACTTTGTGTTGGTTGAATAGATGAATCTGAGATTGTGTGATGCATATCGTATAATCATGCCCACGGATACTTGAGGTGACAATGGAGTATCTAGGTGACATTAGGGTTTTGGTTGATTTGTGTCTTAAGGTGTTATTCTAGTATGAACTCTTGAATAGATTGATCCAAAAGAATAACTTTGAGGTGGTTTCGTACCCTACCATAATCTCTTCGTTTGTTCTTCGCTATTAGTGGCTTTGGAGTGATTCTTTGTTGCATGTTGAGGGATTGTTATGTGATCCAATTATGTTATTATTGTTGAGAGAACTTGCACTAGTGAAAGTATGAACCTTAGGCCTTGTTTCCTACCATTGCAATACCATTTACGCTCACTTTTATCACTTGCTACCTTGCTGTTTTTATAATTTCAGATTACAAATACCTTTATCTACCATGCATATTGCACTTGTATCACCATCTCTTCGCAGAACTAGTGCACCTATACAATTTACCATTGTATTGGGTGTGTTGGGAACACAAGGGACTCTTTGTTATTTGGTTGCAGGGTTGTTTGAGAGAGACCATCTTCATCCTACGCCTCCTACGGATTGATAAACCTTAAGTCATCCACTTGAGGGAAATTTGCTACTATCCTACAAACATGTGCACTTGTAGGCCCAACAACGTCTACAAGAAGAAGGTTGTGTAGTAGACATCAAGCTCTTTTCTGGCGCCGTTGCCGGGGAGGCTAGGTAAACGGCACTCACACCCCGTCAACTAAGCTCTTTTCTGGTGCCGTTGCCGGGGAGGTGGGTGCTTGAAGGTATATCTTTAGATCTTGCAATCGAGTCTTTTAGTTTCTTGTTTTATCACTAGTTTATTTTATAAAAGAAAATTACAAAAAAATGGATTTGAGTTTGTCTCATACGCTTCATCTTTTTAATATCTTTCGTGAGAATGATGGAAAGGAAAATTGTGCTCAAGTGCTAGAAGAAGAATGCATTAGAATGTTTGGTACTAGATCTTTGTATGATGAGCATGATTGTAATGTTGTTAGTATGAATTCCTTGAATATCCATGATGCTAATGATATGCAAATCCACAAGCTTGGGGAAGCTATGTTTGATGAGTATGATATTTTTTGTCCCCCAAGTTTTGATGAGAATATTTATTATGATGAAAGCATGCCTCCTATTTATGATGATTATATTGATGAAAGTGGGTTTGGAAGAGTGTCAACTTTAGATAGTATTGATCCCACTATTTTGGAGGATATTGAATCTTATTGTGATGAATATGAAAGTGGATTTGGAAGAGTGTCAACTTTATTTAGTGATGATTCCACTATCTCGGAAGAGGTTCCAATTGATTATGAGAACAAAGTTGCTATCTATGATGATTATTGTGATGACTTGTATGCTATAAAGAATAAAAATAACCATGAAACTTGTTATCATGATTTTAGTTTTCAATTGGATTATGCTTCACATGATAGTTATTTTGTTGAGTTTGCTCCCACCATTCCGAATGAGAAGAATTTTGCTTATCTGGAGAGTAGTAAATTTTCTATGCTTGTAGATCATGAAAAGAATGTTTTAGGTTCTGGTTATATTGTTGAATTCATTCATGATGCTACTGAAAATTATTATGAGGGAGGAATATATGCTTGTAGGAATTGCAATAATGTCAAGTTTCCTCTCTATGTGCCTAAAGTTTTGAAGCTATGCTTATTTTACCTTCCTATGCTAATTGATTATTGTTCCCATAAGTTGTTTGCTCACAAAATCCTTATGCCTAGGAAGTGGGTTAGACTTAAATATGCTAGTCATATTCTTCATGATGCTCCCTTTATGTTTCAATTCTTATCCTTTATGTGAGCATCATTGCCATCATCATGCCTAGCTAGAAAGGTATTAAAGAAAAGCGCTTGTTGGGAGACAAACCAATATTTATCCTTACTGTTTTTGTGTGTTCACATGATTATGCTACTGTATTAATCATGTTTTATAGCTTTTTGTTTCAATAAAGTGCCAAGTAGAACCTTTGGGAAGACTTGGGTGAAGTCTTTGTGATCTTGCTGTAAAAAACAGAAACTTTAGCGCTCACGAGATTAGCTGCCATTTTTTTACAGAAGAGTGCTTTTAGGTTGATTATTTTTGCAGATGGTTAATAGATAAATTCCTTAGGTCCACCAATTTATTTCAGAATTTTTGGGATTCCAGTAGTATACGTTTGATACAGATTACTACAAACTATTCTGTTTTTGATAGATTCTGTTTTCATTGTGTTGTTTGCTTATTTTGATGAATCTATGGCTAGTATGTAAGGGTAGGAACCATAGAAAAGTTGGAATATAGTAGGTTTTACACCAATATGAATTTAGAATGAGTTCATAACAGTACCTAAGTGGTGATTTATTTTCTTATACTAACGGAGCTTACGAGTTTTGTCTTGAGTTTTGTGTGGTTGGAGTTTTCAAGTTTTGGGTAAAAGATTCGATGGACTAGGGAATAAGGAGTGGTGAGAGCCTAAGCTTGGGGATGCCCAAGGCACCCCAAGGAAATATTCAAGGACAACCAAGCAACTAAGGTTGGGGATGCCCCGGAAGGCATCCCCTCTTTCGTCTTTGTTCATCGGTAACTTTACTTGGAGCTATATTTTTATTCGCCACATGATATGTGTTTTGCTTGGAGTGTCAATTTATTTTGTTAGTATTTGCTTGCTGTTATTTAGAATAACTTTTTGCATCTTTATTTTCAATAAAAATGTCAAGGATAGCCTTTACCATGCTTATTTTGCAAGTATACATGTTGTTGTTCGAAAACAGAAAGTTTACCACAGTTGCAAAAATTCGCTAGAAAAGTTAGACAGTGATATTGTGACACGCGGATAATTAAGCTACAGTAACCCTCTACTAATGATGCCACATCACCTCGGCTACTGTTGTTAAATCTCGTGTTAGTTCAAAGCCGGTACAAATTCAAATTCGAAATAAAGTCAAACATCAAAAGTTTTCAAATATTAAAACCAAAATGTTCGGGTGGTGCCAGTTAGTGCTTAGGTGATTATGATGAAGAAATCCACATCTTTATATAATGTATAAATGCACTAAAATGATTTCAACGGTAGCCAAAAAAATTATTTAAATGCCTTTGGTATTTTATAAAATACTAAACTATTTTATTTTGGGTTAAAACCTTTTGTGGCAGAGGGTTATTTTGAAACGTAATTTTAGGAGCTATTGTCATATTTTACTAACAAAATAAATAAATAAATAATAACATGGAACTAAAATTAAAATAGAAAATAAAAAAATAACTAAAAAAAGAGGGGCACCCCCCCCCCCCCCGTGGCCCGACTGGCCGCGCACCCAGCCAGCCCACCTGGCCCAACCGGCCGCGCCTCACTCCCTTATCCCCTCACCCTCCGCAAACCCTAACCCATAACCCCACTCCCGCACGACTCCCCTTTCCCCCTCGTCTTCTCCCTTGGCGTCCCCGATCCAGATCGGGCACAGCCCCGCCGCCCACCGCCGACCTCCGTCGCCGAACCTCGTCGCCGCCGTGCTAGCCCCCGATGTCGCCGCCTCGTCCCGCCACCACCTCGCGGACGCCACCTCCCCGCCGGGAGCCACCGCGTCGAGCCCCGCACCGCCTTCTTCCTCCTCGGCCCCGTCGAGCTTCGCCGTCGATTCTGGCACCTTCGAGCCTTCCGCGAGCCCACTAAGCACATCTGCAGGCTCAATGTGAGCTCCGCCACTTCCCCGATTATTCCCGAGCTCGGATTCGAGCTCGAGCACCTTACTGCCGCTGCATAGCTGTCGACGCCATCGTGACAGAAACCGCCGTAGCACCGCCGTCTCGCTCGCCCATGGACGCACTGGAGTTTCTCCACGCACGTGTTCTCCCTCCCGCTCGCTGCTACTGCTCTACAGCGCCCTCACCGCGCACCCATCGGTCACCCGCGCCGGCCGTCGCGCCCGCACCTTGGTGCTGCTTTGTCGCCCCGCTGCCTGCTGTGGTGCTGCTGCCCGCGCCCTGCTCGGGTCGCCACCCGCGTGGCCCCTGGCCGTCGGCGCTCGCGCCCGCGAGCCCTGTGGCTCTACTCTGCTCCACCCCCGTTAACCCGGGCCCGATAAGCCCCCTGGCCAAATGACAAGGGGCCCCACCCCAGACTGAATTAAAAAAAGGAGTTAGAATAAATAAATTAGTAATTAATTAATTAGTTAGTTAATTAAGTTAATTAATCCTATTTAACTAATCTAATTAAAATGAATTAACCTAATCATTTAGTTAACTATTTAACCATGCACAATTAACCTCAGACTATGACGAATGGGCCCCACGTGCCAGGGTTGACCTAGTCAACCTGTAGACCTACTGACATCTTGCTGATGTCACGCTGACCCACTAATTACCTTTTCTAATTAATTAAAATTTGTTAATTTCAAAATTGAATTAAAACTTTACAAAATCATATAAAATAAATCGTAGCTCAGATGGAAAACTGTGTACATGAAAGTTGCTCAGAACAACGAGACGAATCCGGATATGTAGCTCGCTCGTCTGCCACACCTCCCTAGCATAGCAGACACACAACTTTCCCCCTCCGGTTCACCTGTACGAAAACGCGAAACACCGGGGATACTTTCCCGGATGTTTTCCCCCTTTCGCCGGTATCACCTACTACCGCGTTAGGGCACACCTACCACCGCTCATTGTCATGTCATGCATCGTCATGCTTATGTTTGCATTGTATTTACTGTTTCTTCCCCGTCTTCTCTCCGATAGACTATGAGACCGACGCTGCTGCTGCCCAGTTTGACTACGGAGTTGACGACCCCTCCTTCTTGCCAGAGCAACCAGGCAAGCCCCCCCCCTTGATCACCAGATATCGCCTATTCTTCTCTATACTGCTTGCATTAGAGTAGTGTAGCATGTTACTGCTTTCCGTTAATCCTATTCTGATGCATAGCCTCACTTTGTTGCTACATCTGTTGATACCTTACCTACAATCCTAAATACTTATTATAGGATGCTAGTTTATCATTTGTGGCCCTACATTCTTGTCAGTCTACCTTGCTATACTATCGGGCCGTGATCACCCAGGAGGTGATCACGGGTATATATTATACATACATACTATACAGATGGTGACTAAAGTCGCGACAGCTCGTTGAGTACCCGCGGTTGATTCACGAATTGGGGGCTGAAAGGACATACTTTCCCGACGGTCCTCTGTGTGGATCTTTGTGGCGGAGCGACAGGGCAGGTTGAGGCCACCTAGGAGAGAGGTGGGCCTGGCCCTGGTCGGCGTTCGCAGGTTGCTTCGTTATGACACGCTTAACGAGATCTTGGTATTTGATCTGAGTCTGGCCACTGGCCTATGCACACTAACCAAATACGCGGGAAAGATATGGGCACTCGACGTCGTGGTATCAGCCGGAGCCTTTGTGACGTCAGCGACTAAGCGGCGCGCGCCGGGTTGGACCGCGTAACGCAACTTCCTTTGTAATGGAGGTTGCTAGGTCTGCTCACCGGCCGCGTACGCAACGTGCAGGTGTACAATGGGCGATGAGCCCAGACCCCTGCGCGCATAGGATTTAGACCGACGTGCTGACCTCTCTATTGTGCCTAGGTGGGGCTGCGACGTGTTGATCTTCCGAGGCCGGGCATGACCCAGGAAAGTGTGTCCGGCCAAATGGGATCGAGCGTGTTGGGTTATGTGGTGCACCCCTGCAGGGAAGTTAATCTATTCGAATAGTCATGTCCCTTGGTAAAAGGATGACCCGGAGTTGTACCTTGACCTTATGACAACTAGAACCGGATACTTAATAAAACACACCCAGACAAGTTCCACAGACAACCCGGTGATCGCTTTTCCACAAGGCGACGAGGGGAGGATCACCGGGTAGGATTATGCTATGCGATGCTACTTGGAGGACTTCAGTCTATTCTCTTCTACATGCTGCAAAATGGAGGCTGCTAGAAGCGTAGTCTTCGATAGGACTAGCTATCCCCCTCTTATTCTGGCATTCTGCAGTTCAGTCCACTGATATGGCCTCCTTACACATATACGCATGCATATGTAGTGTAGCTCCTTGCTTGCGAGTACTTTGGATGAGTACTCACGGTTGCTTTGCTCCCTCTTTTCCCCTGTTTTCCTCTTCTTCTCAATTGACGCAACCAGACGTTGGAGCCCAGGATCCAGATGCCACCTTCGATGACGACTACTACTCTGGAGGTGCCTACTACTACGTGCAGGCCGCTGACGACGACCAGGAGTAGTTTAGGAGGATCCCAGGCAGGAGGCATGCGCCTCTTTCGATCTGTATCCCAGTTCGTGCTAGCCATCTTATGGCAACTTCTTTAACTTATGTATGTACTCAGATATTGTTGCTTCCACTGACTCGTCTATGATCGAGCACTTGTATTCGAGCCCTCGAGGCCCCTGGCTTGTATTATGATGCTTGTATGACTTTTTATTTGTAGAGTTGTGTTGTGATATCTTCCCGTGAGTCCCTGATCTTGATCGTACACGTTTGCGTGTATGATTAGTGTACGATTGAATCGGGGGCATCACAAGTTGGTACCAGAGCCGACTACCTGTAGGAATCCCCCTTCCACACTCCTTGGCCGAAGTTGAGTCTAGTCACTACAACACTTTTACTAACATGGCTGTGAGTCTTATAGGCCCACGTCGCCATTGGGTGGTATTGGGATCTTTTATTCCTCGTCTATACTCTGGGACTCTTATCTCTCTTCTACTCGGGTTAAATGGTTTTGCTAACTCTAACTCTAGGTTCTCGTAAATACTTTCTCCCGGAGAGCCCCTTCATTCCAGATGATGGTCTGCTTCACCAGAAGATTCCGAAGATACTCTTCGATATTCTCTCGAGACTTTGTGCCCACCACTTTTGCTATTCCCGACCGCCGATAAATCCTTATGGATAACTACTTACACTTGCCATTCATACGATCATCCCCCGCTGATCTTGTTATTACAAGATACCTCGAAGTTTTCTCTATTGTTCCGAGAATACTTTGTGCCTACTGCCTTGCAGTTCTTTGCCCCATGAATACCCCTACAAATAAATCCTCGCACTTGTCGAGTATCCTCTCATCCCCAGTTGTTCATGTGTTTCACAAAAGTCTTCAAAATACCATTCGATCTTCTGAAAATCCTCAGGAGCCTTTTGCTCTTGAAATTCTTGCTTACTTGCATTATGGTTAATCCCATAAGTCTAGTAATCTTATTAACATCCTTTGTCATTATCAGTTTGAGTCTGTTGGTTCAATATGTTGCGGTTGCTCGCAATCCTCAACCAAATCAGAGAATTCACCCTTCCGGCTTAGACGCCAATTTTAGACAGGAGTTGGTTCTCGACCAATCAAATTGTTGTTGATTGTACCCCTAAGGCTATTCAACTTATCCATCCCTAATCAGAGTGTTGCTTCTGATCCCTTGAATTAGAAATCATAATTCCTTTGCATTTGTGCTTTGAAATGGTCAGTTGCTTCTATAATCCAATGCCTTTGCATTGTTTCTTTCGCCGGTTGTGTGGCGATACTCACATCAGCTCTGTTACGGACCATCAGGTCATTTGTTGAATTATCATACGACAGTGTCCGTTGTATAAAAAAACCTCGAGAAGTTCTTTCCCTGATAACTAATGCCATTGATAAATCATATTCTCTGATTTGGCCAACCATGCTCTGCTTGGAGCTGGTGACATTTACTCTTGTAGCTGGTGGCATATGTTTATAAGATAACCCGATGGGTTGAACCTATGCCTTCCTTAATATGTGTGAACTCGGAAGTTTTCACGAGTCATACTCTTTTGGTATTTTGGCAGATAAAATTTCAACATTACAACTTCTTTGAAAGTGAGAAGAGAATGAAAGGTTATGCATTGGAGAAGTGGGAGTCGACCTTGAACTTTGTGTTCATGCCCATGGACACGATGTAGATCGTATCATTAAAGCTTCTCTTAAATTAATTATTCCTTTGGTATAAGTTCATATTATATCTGGGATCTAGTCTTATGCAATCATGGTTCCGACCATGTTCTCCTTTAAATACCATTTCTCGTGCAAGTTTAAGCACTTGTCTTCTGCAGAGCAATACCCCAGTTGTTGGAGAACGTTGCAGAAAATAAAAAATTTCTACGCTTCACCAAGATCAATCTATGGAGTCATCTAGCAACGAGAGAGAGGAGTGCATCTACATACCCTTGTAGATCGTGAGCGGAATCATTCAAGAGGGGGATAGCTCAACCCGGTGGTCGTCGTACAATACCGGTGACCCCCGAAACTTTCCCGGTGGCCGAAACTGGACTTCCTATATACAATTCTTCACCTCCAGACCATTCCAGAACTCCTCATGACGTCCTGGATCTCATCCGGGACTCCGAACAACTTTCGGGTTACCGCATACTAATATCTCTACAACCCTAGCGTCACCGAACCTTAAGTGTGTAGACCCTACGGGTTCGGGAGACACGCAGACATGACCGAGACGACTCTCCGGTCAATAACCAACAGCGGGATCTGGATACCCATGTTGGCTCCCACATGCTCCTCGATGATCTCATCGGATGAACCACGATGTCGAGGATTCAAGTAATCCTGTATACAATTCCCTTTGTCAACCGGTACGTTACTTGCCCGAGATTCGATCGTCGGTATCCCAATACCTCGTTCAATCTCGTTACCGGCAAGTCACTTTACTTGTACCGTAATGCATGATCCCGTGACCAAACACCTGGTCACATTGAGCTCATTATGATGATGCATTACCGAGTGGGCCCAGAGATACCTCTCCGTCATACGGAGTGACAAATCCCAGTCTCGATCCGTGTCAACCCAACAGATACTTTCGGGGATACCTGTAATATACCTTTATAGTCACCCAGTTACATTGTGATGTTTGGTATACCCAAATCACTCCTACGGCATCCGGGAGTTACACGATCTCATGGTCTAAGGAAATGATACTTGACATTGGAAAAGCTCTAGCAAACGAACTACACGATCTTATGCTATGCTTAGGATTGGGTCTTGTCCATCACATCATTCTCCTAACGATGTGATCCCGTTATCAATGACATCCAATGTCCATAGTCAGGAAACCATGACTATCTGTTGATCAACGAGCTAGTCAACTAGAGGCTCACTAGGGACATGTTGTGGTCTATGTATTCACACGTGTCTTACAATTTCCGGATAACACAATTATAGCATGAATAATAGACAATTATCATGAACAAGGAAATATAATAATAATCATTTTATTATTGCCTCTAGGGCATATTTCCAACAGTCTCCCACTTGCACTAGAGTCAATAATCTAGTTACATTGTGATGAATTGAACACCCATAGAGTTCTGGTGTTGATCATGTTTTGCTCGCGGAAGAGGTTTAGTCGACGGATCTGCGACATTCAGATCCGTATGCACTTTGCAAATATCTATGTCTCCATCTTGAACATTTTCATGAATGGAGTTGAAGCGACGCTTGATGTGCCTGGTCTTCTTGTGAAACCTGGGCTCCTTGGCAAGGGCAATAGCTCCAGTGTTGTCACAGAAGAGAGTGATCGGCCCCGACGCATTGGGTATGACTCCTAGGTCGGTGATGAACTCCTTCATCAGATTGCTTCATTCGCTGCCTCCGAGGCTGCCATGTACTCCGCTTCACATGTAGATCCCGCCACGACGCTTTGCTTGCAACTGCACCAGCTTACTGCCCCTCCATTCAAAATATACACGTATCCGGTTTGTGACTTAGAGTCATCCAGATCTGTGTTGAAGCTAGCGTCGACGTAACCCTTTACGACGAGCTCTTCGTCACCTCCATATACGAGAAACATATCCTTAGTCCTTTTCAGGTACTTCAGGATGTTCTTGACCGTTGTCTAGTGTTCCATGCCGGGATTACTTTGGTACCTTCTTACCAAACTTACGGCAAGGTTTACATCAGGTCTGGTACAACATAATAGACCCTATAACTGAGGCATAGGGGATGACACTCATCTTTTCTCTATCTGCTGTCGTGGTCGGGCATTGAGCTGAGCTCAATTTCACACCTTGCAACACAGGCAAGAACCCCTTCTTGGACTGATCCATATTGAACTTCTTCAATATCTTATCAAGGTATGTGCTTTGTGAAAGACCTATGAGGCGTCTCGATCTATCCCTATAGATCTTGATGCCTAACATGTAAGCAGCTTCTCCAAGGTCCTTCATTGAAAAACACTTATTCAAGTAGGCCTTAATGATGTCCAAAAGTTCTATATCATTTCCCATCAAAAGTATGTCATCTACATATAATATGAGAAATGCTACAGAGTTCCCACTCACTTTCTTGTAAACGCGGGCTTCTCCATAAGTCTGAATAAACCCAAACGCTTTGATCATCTCATCAAAGCGAATGTTCCAACTCCGAGATGCTTGCACCAGCCCATAAATGGATCACTGGAGCTTGCATACCTTGTTAGCGTTCTTAGGATCGACAAAACCTTCCGGCTGCATCATATACAGTTCTTCCTTAAGATAGCCGTTAAGGAATGCCATTTTGACGTCCATTTGCCATATCTCATAATCATAGTATGCGGCAATTGCTAACATGATTCGGACGAACTTCAGCTTTGCTATGGGAGAGAAAGTCTCATCGTAGTCAACCCCTTGAACTTGTCGATAACTCTTAGCGACAAGTCGAGCTTTATAGATGGTAACATTACCATCTGCGTCCGTCTTCTTCTTAAAGATCCATTTGTTTTCTATCGCTCACCGATCATCGGGCAAGTCTGTCAAAGTCCACACTTTGTTTTCGTACATGGATCCTATCTCGGATTGCATGGCTTCAAGCCATTTGCTGGAATCTGGGCCCGTCATTGCTTCTTCATAGTTCGAAGGTTCACTGTTGTCTAACAACATGATTTCCAGGATAGGGTTGCCATACCACTCTAGTGTGGAACGTGTCCTCGTGGACCTACGAAGTTCAGTAGTAACTTGATCCGAAGTACCTTGATCATCATCATTAGTTTCCTCTCTAGTCGGTGCAGGTACCACAGGAACATCTTCCTGAGCTGCGCCACTTTCCGGTTCAAGAGGTAGTACTTCATCAAGTTCCACTTTCCTCCCACTTACTTCTTTCGAGAGAAACTCTTTCTCCAGAAAGGACCCGTTCTTGGCAACAAAGATCTTGCCTTCGGATCTAAGGTAGAAGGTATACCCAATGGTTTCCTTAGGGTATCCTATGAAGACGCATTTTTCCGACTTGGGTTCGAGCTTTTCAGGTTGGAGTTTCTTGACATAAGCATCGCATCCCCAAACTTTTAGAAACGACAGCTTAGGTTTCTTTCCAAACCATAATTCATACGGTGTTGTCTCAACGGATTTAGACGGTGCCCTATTTAAAGTGAATGTAGCTATCTCTAGAGCGTATCCCCAAAATGATAGCGGTAAATCGGTAAGAGACATCATAGACCGCACCATATCCAATAAAGTGCAATTACGACGTTCGGACACACCGTTACGCTGAGGTGTTCCAGGCGGTGTGAGTTGTGAAACAATTCCACATTTCCTTAAGTGCGTAAAAATTCGTGACTTAAATATTCTCGCCCATGATCTGATCGTAAGAACTTTATCTTTCGGTCACGTTGATTCTCGACCTCATTCTAAAATTCCTTGAACTTTTCTAAGGTCTCAGACTTGTGTTTCATCAAATAGACATACCCATATCTACTCAAGTCGTCAGTGAGAGTGAGAACATAACGATAGCCTCCGCGAGCCTCAACACTCATTGGACCACACACATCAGTATGTATGATTTCCAACAAGTTGGTTGCTCGCTCCATTGTTCCGGAGAACGGAGTCTTGGTCATTTTGCCCATGAGGCATGGTTCGCATGTTTCAAATGATTTGTAATCGAGAGACTCTAAAAGTCCATCAACATGGAGCTTCTTCATGCGCTTGACACCAATGTGACCAAGGCGGCAGTGCCACAAGTATGTGGGACTATCGTTATCAACCTTACATCTTTTGGTATTCACATTATGAATATGTGTAACAACACGTTCGAGATTCATTAAGAATAAACCATTGACCAGTGGGGCATGACCATAAAACATATCTCTCATATAAATAGAACAACCATTATTCTTGGATTTAAATGAGTAGCCATCTCGTATTAAATGAGATCCAGATACAATGTTCATGCTCAAAGCTGGCACTAAATAACAATTATTGAGGTTTAAAACTGATCTCGTAGGTAAATGTAGAGGTAGCGTGCCGACGGCGATCACATCGACCTTGGAACCATTCCCGACGCGCATCGTCACCTCGTCCTTCGCCAGTCTCCGCTTATTCCGCAGCTCCTGTTTTGAGTTACAAATATGAGCAACCACACCGGTATCAAATACCCAGGAGCTACTACGAGTACTGGTAAGGTACACATCAATTACATGTATATACATATACCTTTAGTGTTGCCGGCCTTCTTGTCCGCTAAGTATTTGGGGCAGTTCCGCTTCCAGTGTCCGCTTCCCTTGCAATAAAAGCACTCAGTCTCAGGTTTGGGTCCATTCTTTGGCTTCTTCCCGGCAACTGGCTTACCGGGCGAGGCAACTCCCTTGCCATCCTTCTTGAAGTTCTTCTTACCCTTGCCTTTCTTGAACTTAGTGGTTTTATTGACCATCAACACTTGAAGTTCCTTTTTGATTTCCACCTCCGCTGATTTCAACATTGAAAATACTTCAGGAATAGTTTTCACCATCCCCTGCATATTGTAGTTCATCACAAAGCTCTTGTAGCTAGGTGGGAGCGACTGAAGGATTCTGTCAATGACCGCCTCGTCTGGGAAGTTAATGTCCAGCTGGGACAGGCGGTTGTGCAACCCAGACATTTTGAGTATGTGCTCACTGACAGAACTATTTTCCTCCATCTTACAACTGTAGAACTTGTCGGAGACTTCATATCTCTCGACCCGGGCATGAGCTTGGAAAACCATTTTCAGCTCTTCGAACATCTCATATGCTCCGTGTTGCTCAAAATGCTTTTGGAGCCCCGGTTCTAAGCTGTAAAGCATGCCGCACTGAACGAGGGAGTAATCATTAGCACGTGACTGCCAAGCATTCATAACGTCTTGGTTCTCTGGGATGGGTGCGTCACCTAGCGGTCCTTCTAGGACATATGCTTTCTTGGCATCTATGAGGATGATCCTCAGGTTCCGGACCCAGTCCGTATAGTTGTTGCCATCACCTTTCAGCTTGGTTTTCTCTAGGAACGCATTGAAGTTGAGGTTGACATGAGCGTTGGCCATTTGATCTACAAGACATTTTGCAAATGTTTTTAGACTAAGTTCATGATAATTAAGTTCATCTAATCAAATTATTTAATGAACTCTCACTCAGATTAGACATCCCTCTAGTCATCTAAGTGATACATGATCCGACTCAACTAGACCGTGTCCGATCATCATGTGAGACGGACTAGTCATCATCGATGAACATCTCCATATTGATCATATCTTCCATACGACTCATGTTCGACTTTCGGTCTCTTGTGTTCCAAGGCCATGTCTGTACATGCTAGGCTCGTCAAGTCAACTTAAGTGTTTTGCGTGTGTAAATCTGTCTTACGCCCGTTGTATGTGAATGTTAGGATCTATCACACCCGATCATCACGTGGTGCTTCCAAACAACGAACTTTCGCAACGGCGCACAGTTAGGGGGAACACTTTCTTGAAATTATTATGATTTACTACCGTCGTTCTAAGCAAATAAGATGCAAAAACATGATAAACATCACATGCAATCAAATAGTGACATGATATGGCCAATATCATATTGCTCCTTTGATCTCCATCTTCGGGGCGCCATGATCATCTTCGTCACCGACATGACACCATGATCTCCATCATCGTGTCTCCTTGAAGTTGTTCGCCAACTATTACTTCTACTACTATGGCTAACGGTTTAGCAATAAAGTAAAGTAATTACATGGCGTTTATTCATTGACACGCAGGTCATACAATAATTAAGACAACTCCTATGGCTCCTGCCGGTTGTCATACTCATCGACATGCAAGTCGTGATTCCTATTACAAGAACATGATCTCATACATCACATATATATCATTCATCACAACCTTTCGTCCATATCACATCACAAGGCATATGCTGCAAAAACAAGTTAGACGTCCTCTAATTGTCGTTGCATGTTTTTACATGGCTGCACTAGGGTTCTAGCAAGAATGTTTCTTACCTACGTAAAAGCCACAATGTGATATGCCAATTTCTATTTACCCTTCATAAGGACCCTTTTCATCGAATCCGATCCGACTAAAGTGGGAGAGACAGACACCCGCTAGCCACCTTATGCAACCAGTGCATGTCAGTCGGTGGAACCTGTCTCACGTAAGCGTACGTGTAAGGTCGGTCCGGGCCGCTTCATCCCACGATGCCGCCGAAACAAGATAAGACTAGTAGTGGCAAGAAAATTGACAACATCTACGCCCACAACAAATTTGTGTTCTACTCGTGCAAAGAAACTACGCATAGACCTAGCTCATGATGCCACTGCTGGAGAACGTTGCAGAAAATAAAAAATTCTATGCTTCACCAAGATCAATCTATGGAGTCATCTAGCAACAAGAGAGAGGAGTGCATCTACATACCCTTGTAGATCGCGAGCGGAAGCGTTCAAGAGAACGGGGTGGAGGGAGTCGTACACGTCGTGATCCAAATCACCGAAGATCCTAGCGCCGAACGGACGGCACCTCCGCGTTCAACACACGTACGGTTGGGAAGACGTCTCCTCCTTCTTGATCCAGCAAGGGGGAGGGAGAGGTTGATGGAGATCCAGCAGCACAATGGCGTGGTGGTGGAAGTAGCGGTGATCTCGGCAGGGCTTCGCCAAGCTCAGCGAGAAGAAGAGGTGTTGCGAGGGGAGAGGGAGGCGCCAGGGACTAGGGTGCATAGCCCTCCCTCCCCCCTCTTTATATAGGGGCCATGGGGGGCACCGGCCCCCTAGAGATTTAATCTCAAGGGGGGGCGGTGGCCAAGGGGGGAACTTGCCCCCCAAGCCAAGTGGGGCGCCCCCCCCCCACCCCTAGGGTTTCCAACCCTAGGCGCAGGAGAGGCCCAAGGGGGGCGCACCAGCCCACCAGGGGCTGGTTCCACTCCCACTTCAGCCCATGGGGCCCTCCGGGATAGGTGGCCCCACCCGGTGGACCCCCGTGACCCTTCCGGTGGTCCCGGTACAAAACCGGTGACCCCCGAAAGTTTCCCGGTGGCCGAAACTGGACTTCCCATATACAATTCTTCACCTCCGGACCATTCCGGAACTCCTCGTGACGTCCGGGATCTCATCCGGGACTCCGAACAACTTTCGGGTTACCGCATACTAATATCTCTACAACCCTAGCGTCACCGAACCTTAAGTGTGTAGACCCTACGGGTTCGGGAGACACACAGACATGACTGGGACGACTCTCCGGTAAATAACCAACAACGGGATCTGGATACCCATGTTGGCTCCCACATGCTCCTCGATGATCTCATCGGATGAACCACGATGTCGAGGATTCAAGTAATCCCGTATACAATTCCCTTTGTCAATCGGTACGTTACTTGCCCGAGATTCGATCGTCGGTATCCCAATACCTCGTTCAATCTCGTTACCGGCAAGTCACTTTACTCGTACCGTAATGCATGATCCCGTGACCAAACACTTGGTCACATTGAGCTCATCATGATGATGCATTACCGAGTGGGCCCAGAGATACCTCTCTATCATACGGAGTGACAAATCCCAGTCTCGATCCGTGTCAACCCAACAGATACTTTCGGGGATACCTGTAGTATACCTTTATAGTCACCCAGTTACGTTGCGACGTTTGGTATACCCAAAGCACTCCTACGGCATCCGGGAGTTACACGATCTCATGGTCTAAGGAAATGATACTTGACATTGGAAAAGCTCTAGCAAACGAACTACACGATCTTGTGCTATGCTTAGGATTGGGTCTTGTCCATCACATCATTCTCCTAATGATGTGATCCCGTTATCAATGACATCCAATGTCCATAGTCAGGAAACCATGACTATCTGTTGATCAACGAGCTAGTCAACTAGAGGCTCACTAGGGACATGTTGTGGTCTCTGTATTCACACGTGTATTGCGATTTCCGGATAACACAATTATAGCATGAATAATAGACAATTATCATGAACAAGGAAATATAATAATAATCATTTTATTATTGCCTCTAGGGCATATTTCCAACACCAGTCGAACCTCTACTTTGATCTGTTGTCGAGTATTACCCCCTGGTATCTCGAGATTATCACGGAACTGCATAACTTCTTATGAGTTCTTCATCAAGTATAACATCCTCACTGGTTCAAATTTTTCACGGGCTCTGAGTTATTAAGCACTCAAAGACACCAACAACTGAATCGAGTCTGCATCGTGATTAAACAACTCTACGTAACCTTCATTACTTACAAGTTTGAACTCGATCATGTCATTCCTAGCCTGCTCGGCTATACCATTATCGTGCCGATTTTAACTATACTACCCGGTCCTTAATCCCGGAGCACAACTTTCAATGATGAGCTAAGTTTACGTTGATCTTTCTCGTCATATCATTTCGCCTTGAACACCAAGCTTGATTTTGAGTTTGTGTCGTACCCATGGTTCCAATAACCTTTCGCTTCATCATTTTGACTTGATGTCATCGTCGATCGATTACATCTTCATGAAATCTTTTGACAATTGTGTCATGATCATCATCAACATTCTGAGCCCTTCCAGGATATCAATTGAATTCATGATAAGAAATACCATCCTTGCCCTCGATGATTTGTGTTATCATCAACCACTTTATTGCCTTTTGTTCAACACAAACTTGTTCGTGTTTTGTGTTATACCTTGAGTTCCTTGCTATCAAGCATTTGTTCTTCTTTACCTTGGAGTATTACCATCTTTTATGTTAGGAATGTCGTGAGAATTTCACCACCTCTTAAGAATTCTTGGTATAGTAATACTTCTCGCCATCTCCGTTCATATCTTGGTCCCCGTGTTATTTCTAACCGGGATACCAGCCATTTAACTGTGATGTGTAATTCCAAAACATCTAGCAACTCTATTGCTTGAAGTTAATGGTTGATAGCTTTATTCTTAGACTATTGGTTATCGAATCACCCTTCTAACATTGATCTTGCTACCTAAGCCCATATATCGGGTGCACTTTTCAACCAATGTTTAATTGAGTATGTTTTTTTTTCGTGAGCATACATCATCATATCATTGGATATGACAAATGTTATCTCCTTGTTCACATAATTGTGGAAATCCACCTTTTTGTAAATCTCAATGAATTGTCGCTGAGCCCATCAGCCACCTCGTCACCCTCCCCTTGATTTAAGGATGAACTCCTGCTTTGGAACTCGCTTCCATAGTACATTTCCCGAGAATCTTACAATGTTGTCTCGTCAAATTGTGTTGCACCCCTTCCTTCTCAGGCATCTAAAATCTGGGGTATCATGACCCCAACCAGATCTGAAACTCGGTCAGATATGATGGTTCGGATATTTTCCAAGAGTCATAACATTGGTCCTTATATGAACCGATAAGGTGATGTCATGCCTAGCACACCTGGCCGGAGGACCTGCAGATATGGTTTCCTTTTTAACAAGGTTAACCATTCTTCCATGAGGAAATTGTAAGACTTATTCTATAAGTTGTTCCTGATGAATCCTTTGTCTATCCAAGTCCGACCTTTGCTTGAAGACCATGTCAATGCTATCTCGAAGCATGTTTGTGGTACTCCGATTTTCAACAAGAACATTTAAAGCCCAATGCTAAATGTTTCTTGATCAATTATCCAAACACCGCTGTATGGGTAATGTCATGAAAATTTTCTCCCCTACCTAAAGAGTTTTCTACATTATATCATGTCATGGATATCATGCTCTGCTTGTCCTTGGGAAGGATATACCCTTGAAATATGTGTTTAAACACATTTTCCTTTACATTGTTCTGTTTAATCTGATAATCATATTTTCCTTTCCATTGGTTGGTTTAATGTTTCTTGTGATCTTTATGATCTAAACAATAATATTCTCCTACTTATGTAAACACCTCAATGTACAACTCTATCAGTAAGACCTTGTTACTATTGTTGATGACATTCTGGTAACCATCGATGGACGAGAACTTTGCCTATTGGTCCGCCTCGTCCTAACAAGCAGGAAAATGGTTCTCTTTGTCCCTCGCCCTTGGTATCGATGTTGTTGCCGACATAATCGACAGGCTACCCTCTGACATGCCTTGCTTGCCTGATCACGCAAGACAACTCCGCCCTCCCTGATTTTTAACCCACATGGTGGGGCCATAACCCATAGTTCCACAGGATCGAAACCTGACTCTCGTGTATACCCATCTCCGAAGTTATTCCTCACGATTGGCTTCGTATGAAGATCACCAGCCACCTTCCTAGAGATGATCTAATCTGTTATCAGACGCAATATTTATTTCCGTTACTCTGGACCCCTTTCACACTTTGTTTCACGCATCGAACGATTGCCTACCCGCTCAAAACTTCTCATGGTACCTACTTACTTTGCTCTCGATATTGTCTTAAGTTTCTTTTCGAGAGTTACTTTTGCCACCATCCCCGATGTTATTGACCAGATAGTCAACCTTGCAGAGGTCCGTTCTCCTGAAATACCCACCCTCTATTCTTTTGTAAGTATGACGGAGTTCTTGAAGAAAGGGTGCCGACTTCGTCATGATGACCCGAAGAAGAGAAATGAAGACATCAACGTAATGGATCGACCTCTTTGAGAAGAGCAACCAAGAACGAGAAGATTCGTTATAATTTCGTCACAAGACCTTTTCCCCTTACTCCCCCTCTTAAATCTCAGGACGAGATTTCTTGTAGTAGAGGGGAATTGTAATGCCCGGATAATTAAGCTACAGTAACCCTCTACTAATGATGCCACGTCACCTCGGCTACTGTTGTTAAATCTCGCGTTAGTTCAAAGCCGATACAAATTCAAATTCGAAATAAAGCCAAACATCAAAAGTTTTCAAATATTAAAATCAAAATGTTCGGGTTGTGCCAGTTAGTGCATAGGTGATTATGATGAAGAATCCACATCTTTATATAATGTATATATGCACTAAAATGATTTCAACGGTAGCCAAAAACATTATTTAAATGCATTTGGTATTTTATAAAATACTAAACTATTTTATTTTGGGTTAAAACTTTTGTGGCAGAGGGTTATTTTGAAATGTAATTTTAGGAGCTATTGTCATATTTTACTAACAAAAATAATAAATAAATAATAACATGGAACTAAAATTAAAATAGAAAAGAAAAAAATAACTAAAAAAAGAGGGGCCCCCCCCCCCCCCCCGCGGCCTAACTGGGCCACGGCCCGACTGGCCGCGCACCCAGCCAGCCCACCTGGCCCAACCGGCCGCGCCTCACTCCCTTATCCCCTCACCCCCCGCAAACCCTAATCCATAACCCCCACTCCCGCACGATTCCCCTTTCCCCCTCATATCCTCCCTTGGCGTCCCCGATCCAGATCAGGCACGGCCCCGCCGCCCACCACCGACCTCCTTCGCCGAACCCCGTCGTCGCCACGCCAGCCCCCGATGTCGCCGCCTCGTCCCGCCACCACCTCACGGACGCCACCTCCCCGCCGGGAGCCACCGCATCGAGCACCGCACCGCCTTCTTCCTCCTCGGCCCTGTCGATCTTCGCCGTTGATTCCGGCACCTCCGAGCCTTCCCCGAGCACCAGACGTTGGAGCCCAGGATCCAGACGCCGCCGTTGATGATGACTACTACTCTGGAGGTGCCTACTACTACGTGCAGGCCGCTGACGACGACCAGGAGTAGTTTAGGAGGATCCCAGGCAGGAGGCCTGCGCCTCTTTCGATTTGTATCCCAGTTTGTGCTAGCCATCTTATGGCAACTTGTTTAACTTATGTCTGTACTCAGATATTGTTGCTTCTGCTGACTCGTCTATGATCGAGCACTTGTATTCGAGCCATCGAGGCCCCTGGCTTGTATTATGATGCTTGTATGACTTATTATTTGTAGAGTTGTGTTGTGATATCTTCCCGTGAGTCCCTGATCTTGATCGTACACGTTTGCGTGTATGATTAGTGTATGATTAAATCGGGGGCATCACAGATATAATGTTGAATCTTTTTGCATAATGAGCTCTGGTAAATCTTTTACAACATAGTATTTTTCTTATAATTTTTGGAGTTAGGGAAGTATGATGAATCTTGCATTCTTTACAGACTATACTGTTTTGACAAATTGCTGTTATGTTTGCATATGTTTGCTTGTTTAATGATTCTATTTGAGGATAGGAGTATTAAATATGCAGAGACATTTAGTATTCAACTATTCAATGTTGAATAATAATGTTAATGATTTGTTACAGTAGAAGATGATAAGGTTTTGCATTGGTTTATACTAACCTATCTCACGAGTTTTTGTTGAGTTTGGTGTGGATGAAGCTTTTGATAAAAAGAGAAACCATGATACGAAAGGAATTAAGGAGACACAAAAGCTCAAGCTTGGGGATGCCCAAGGCACCCCAAGATAATATTCCAAGAAGTCTCAAGCATCTAAGCTTGGGGATGCCCCGGTAGGCATCCCACCTTTCTTCTTCAACAACTATCAGTTGAACCTAAGTTTTTGCTTCTTCACATGAGTTGTGCTATCCTTGCAATGTCATTTTATTTTTCTTTGCTTGCTGTTTGAATACAATACCAAGATTTGAAATTCTTAAATGAGAGAGTCTTCACATAGTTGCACAATAATTTAGCTACTCATTGATCTTCACTTATATCTTTTTGGAGTAGCTTTTCATTTACTCGTGTGCTTCACTTATATCCTATGAGTAAATAGTTGAATGAGTTGATTGTCATAAATCTGAAATTATATATGTTTCATTTGCTTATCCCATGGGGAGTAATGACTTCACATCTAAGAAGTAGAGATTGTAAATTTATTGACGGTTAGCAAGCATTGTATTGGTCATTTAAACAATTCATGAAAGAATATTGAAGGAAGAGAGATTTCACATATAAATATACTATCCTAGACATCTTTTATAATTGTGAGCACTCATTATGTATGACATGCTAAAGAGTTGATGTTGGACAAGGAAGACAACGTAATGGGTTATGTTTTCTCACATCTCAGTTAAAGTATATTGTCATGGATCATTCAAACATGTTGAGCTTGCCTTTCCCCCTCATGCTAGCCAAAATTCCTTGCACCAAGTAGAGATACTACTTGTGCTTCCAAATATCCTTAAACCCAGTTTTTGCCATGAGAGTCCACCATACCTACCTATGGATTGAGTAAGATCCTTCAAGTAAGTTGTCATCGGTGCAAGCAATAAAAATTGCTCTCTAAATATGCATGACTTATTAGTGTGGAGAAAATAAGCTTTGTACGATCTTGTTATGGAAGCAATAAAAGCGACGGACTGCATAATAAAGGTCCATATACAAGGGGCAATATAAAGTGACGTTCTTTCGCATTAAGATTTTGTGTATCCAACCCTAAAAGCGCATGACAACCGCTGCTTCCCTCTGCGAAGGGCCTATCTTTTACTTTATGTCTTTTACTTTATGCAAGAGTCAAGGTGATCTTCACCTTTCTCTTTTTTATTTTATCCTTTGGCAAGCACTTTGTGTTAGGGTGATCCTGATATATATATCCAATTGGATGTACATTAGCATGAACTATTATTGTTGACATCACCCAAAGGTGAATACGTTTGGAGGCAACATTATAAGCCCCAATCTTTCTCCGTGTCTGATTAATATTTCATAACCACAAGTATTGCGTGAGCGTTAGCAATTGTAGAAGACTATATGATAGTTGAATATGTGAAGTTTGCTAAATCAAAGCTCTGACATAGACTCTTCCTGAAAGTAAGATGAATTGCAATTGTTTGATGACTAAGAATGAAGTTTGCTAGTTTTCAAGAAAGTTTACGGTCTATGCTTTAACATGTGAATTGCTTGTTACTAGTTCGTGAAAAGTTTTATGAGATGAACTACTGTTATGACATATAATGATGCTAGTAAAGGTGATTGAAATTATCATTGATCAAACTTGTGCACCTCTAGCATTCACACTTCATAAATTCTTTCTTTATCATTTACCTACTCGAGGACGAGCAGGAATTAAGCTTGGGGATGCTGATACGTCTCCAACGTATCTATAATTTATGAAGCATTCATGCTATTTTATTATCTGTTTTGAATGATTATGGGCTTTATTATACACTTTTATATTACTTTTGGGACTAACCTATTAACCGGAGGCCCAGCCCATATTGCTGTTTTATTGCCTGTTTCAGTATTTCGAAGAAAAGGAATATCAAACGGAGTCCAAACGGAATGAAACCTTTGGCAGCGTTATTTTTGGGAAGAATATCATCCTGGAGACTTGGAGTTTACGTCAGAAGATCCTCTAGGAGGCCAGGAGATAGGGGGCGCCCCCTGTCTCGTGGGCCCCTCGAGCACCTCCCGGCCGACTTCTTTCGCCTATATAAGCCTACGTACCCTAAAAACATCGAATATCAAGATAGATCGGGAGTTCCACCGCCGCAAGCCTCTGTAGCCACCACAAACCTCTCGGGAGCCCTTCCTGGCACCCTGCCGGAGGGGGGATCCTTCACCGGTGGCCATCTTCATCATCCCGGCGCTCTCCATGACGAGGAGGGAGTAGTTCACTCTCGAAGCTGAGGGTATGTACCAGTAGCTATGTGTTTGATCTCTCTCTCATGTTCTCTCTCGTGTTCCCTCTATGGCACGATCTTGATGTATCCCGAGCTTTGCTATTATAGTTGGATCTTATGATGTTTCTCCCCCTCTACTCTCTTGTGATGAATTGAGTTTTCCCTTTGAAGTTATCTTATCGGATTGAGTCTTTAATGATTTGAGAACACTTGATGTATGTCTTGCCGTGCTTATATGTGGTGACAATGGGATATCATGTGCCTCTTGATGTATGTTTTGGTGACCAACTTGCGGGTTCCGCCCATGAACCTATGCATAGGGGTTGGCACACGTTTTTGTCTTGACTCTCCGGTAGAAACTTTGGGGCACTCTTTGAAGTACTTTGTGTTGGTTGAATAGATGAATCTGAGATTGTGTGATGCATATCGTATAATCATGCCCACGGATACTTGAGGTGACAATGGAGTATCTAGGTGACATTAGGGTTTTGGTTGATTTGTGTCTTAAGGTGTTATTCTAGTACGAACTCTTGAATAGATTGATCCGAAAGAATAACTTTGAGGTGGTTTCGTACCCTACCATAATCTCTTCGTTTGTTCTTCGCTATTAGTGGCTTTGGAGTGATTCTTTGTTGCATGTTGAGGGATTGTTATGTGATCCAATTATGTTATTATTGTTGAGAGAACTTGCACTAGTGAAAGTATGAACCTTAGGCCTTGTTTCCTTCCATTGCAATACCGTTTACGCTCACTTTTATCACTTGCTACCTTGCTGTTTTTATAATTTCATATTACAAATACCTTTATCTACCATCCATATTGCACTTGTATCACCATCTCTTCGCCGAACTAGTGCACCTATACAATTGTATTGGGTGTGTTGGGGACACAAGAGACTCTTTGTTATTTGGTTGCAGGGTTGTTTGAGAGAGACCATCTTCATCCTACGCCTCCTATGGATTGATAAACCTTAGGTCATCCACTTGAGGGAAATTTGCTACTGTCCTACAAACCTGTGGACTTGCAGGCCCAACAACGTCTACAAGAAGAAGGTTGTGTAGTAGACATCAGTTCACAGCAAGGTGGATGACCACGGGTGGAGGGCGGAGCGATGATAGGGGAGGAAGAAAAGGGGTTGCTCCACCGACAGGCAAAGCAAGGTGGATGATGGGCATGGCGGCGGTGATGGCGATGGACCGAGGGCGGAGCGACGAAAGGGGAGGAAGAAATGGGGTTGTGTCTCTGACGAGCGGGCCAAGGGACGACAAGGGCGCGCGTCCCGCCCGTCTGCGCGCTATTCGTTTGGCCGCAAATGCGGCCTAAACTTGGGCCGAGAATGAGTCGAAAGCGGACGAAACAGACATTTGTCTGTTTGCTCCCACGCGTTGGGGCGCGGTTTGTGTCTGTTTACCCCCAAACGGACGCGGACGGACGATTTGGGGTCGTGCGTTGGAGTTGCCCTTACACAAGTTGTCATCACCCCCACAATATCGTTGGATCTTAGCAAGTCTGCAAACAACTGCAAAACCAGGCTTGAAGCACTCAAAATGCCCTTTCCGCATCCTTTCTAGCACCTTCTTGTCTTGCAGCAAAGTGAATTTTTTTGTTACCTCTGGAGATGGTCTTGACAAAGGTTATATAATTGCAAAGATAGTACCCCATGTTGTATCCATATTCATTGATTGTATAGTTGCATGCAAGAGCTTCGTCCACACACAACCTTGCAAACAATAGAGACCACTGCAGCATGTTGATGTGATTGTGAGACCCTAGCATGCCACAGAAAGAGTGTCAAATCCAATGATCTTGTGATGAAACTGCTTCAAGAATGATAATGAACTTTTTATGATGACCCTAGTATTGCCTTTGTTGAGCATATGGGCAGTTCTTTCATTTTTAGTACTTGCAACCCATGGATTCGAGCATACCTGAAACTCTCTTGCTTCTTCCATTGCCATGAGCTTTGTTGTGTTTTCAGAATTTAGTTCTCTCAAGTACTCTCATCCAAACACCTGGACCACTGCAGTAGCAAATTTGACCATGGCTTCGAGGATGTGCTCTCGGAAATCCGAATGTACTCATCCCACTGGTCTACGGTTGTTCAATACGAAGCATTCTCGTAGCAGTCGTGAATGCAGCCAACAGAATCCTTCTTGAGCTTGAAGTAATCATCATAAGCTCTGACATCTTCCATGATGCGCGAACAATGGTTGATGCATTCGATATCAGCATTGAAATAGTGATCGAATAGCGCATCGGGGACAAAGTAGTCCTCGTAGAGATCAACATGTACCGGTGCTCGACGCCAATTCAACATTGTATCTCCCTACGTTGACCCCTTAAAGTTGAGAACATACTCCTCCGCATGCTCTATTTCGTCAAGAAGCATCATTTGTGCGGGTTTCCGTGGCGGCGGCCTTGACAAAGAGAAGGCTAGGTGACGCCGCCACTTGACAAAGAGAAGGCTAGGTGGAGCGACGGATGTCCGGCAAAGGCCTGGGCAATATCTGAGGGGATTGCAATGCGGCAGATTGTAAAAATACACGGGCGTTGGGGTTTTGGGTGGATCCGGACCATCATAGGCCGACCTTGTTGGGGTCAAACTTAGGCGATTGTGGACGTCTGGACCGGTCCAGCCCAAAATGGGCAGCCGCTTTGAAGGTCTAAAAATTTAGGGACATCTGGTCCGAGATGCCCTGTGGATGGTGCGCTTCACATTTCATCGGAGTAAATTGACAAGATGAAATGATCTGCTACTCACATAAACTAATTGAGTAAGACAAAGGCAAACGATAAAATTTCTCTCTGCTTTATTTGTTGAGGGGTCAGGTCTTTTATATAGAAGACAAGGCATGACAAGTCAATAAGTTTATTGGAACTCTAATAGGATCTCTAAACTGATTGGACTCTTTTCTAACAAACTTGTTTAATCAATTGGTACTCTAGTTAAGGATTAAGGCTCCACATTTGATGAGCTGGCCCATATAACTGAAGGCATATCATGGTCCATAACAGAATTCAGCTTAATATGGTATACAGTGGTCTGATTTGAAACGTACACAGCACATGCACAGCTCACGATCAGTAGACAAGGAACACCGCCTAGTTCACTAGTTAGAACAGCAGGCGCAGTTCATTAGTACTCCCTCCGTTCCAAATTACTCGTCGTTAAAATGGATGTATCTAGAACTAAAATACATCTTGATACATCCATAAGTGCGACAAGTAATTCGGAACGGAGGGCGTAGTACAACAAAGATGTACAATTTCACTAGGACGAATCAACATGGGCACCGACGCAGCAATTCAAAACATTTCAAAAACAGGATCAGCACCCAGCGGAGATACTATACACGTTCCTCGATCCATTCAGACTACCAACACAGCACATTCCAGTGACCGGCTAACACTGTAGACGACTACCGACACAGGGAAAAATGTCATCGTGCAAGAGAGATTAGCTGCACCTTCGTCATTCAGAACTCCGCTTCGGGAGGAGCCCGGTAATACGCGGGGACGGTAGCAGGGAAGAACATTTGCCTCACACCTTCAGCTTTGATGATTGGGAAGATGATACCACATGCACCCTGCAGTTGTGAACAGTGTTTATTAGCAAAGGTAGGAGAAGGCAAAAAATGTGCAGCTTTATCAAACAATAGATCCTAACATCCAAAGATGGCCAGTCTCCAGTAAATTTTGCTACAGCAGGAGCATATTTTACATATTACCCCCAAATCATGTACTCAAAGATGATGAATATTGTGGATGCCAAAACTTCATGAAACCAGGTACTAACATACATGGCTGTGTTCATCTTGTGATGCAGAGGCCGGGGTACTCCCCTTCTAAAAAAAAGGTACTAACATAAAGCAGTTTTGCAAACAAGTATGCCAACAGTAGTAGCATGGATGTAGCAGTGCAGAGCCAACATGAATTTTGACAAAACAGAAATGACTTAATGAATCATATTAAATACTCTGGAGCAAATGCAAATGAGCACAAAAGATAGAAAACAGCCAGTTCCATTCCTTCTAATCATTGCCTTCATGTTAGTACTGAAGTCTAAACCATTAACATAGATATGAATTATGAAATCATTTGAAAAAAAGATCGGGGGACTTACTGAAATCAATCTCGCTCCAGTCCACATTCGTTTAGGTGAAGGAAGGGGGAGCATCAGTCGTCCAACACCAAAGATAGCAACAGCAAAGAAGTGTGCAACCAAACTCAATGGCCGAGGATTAAGACCGGAGAGTAGAGCAATGGGCCCATTTGAACAGACACCTCCAAGGCTCAAGTAATCAAAGCAAGCTTGGCGCATCTCATCCCTAGCCTTGTCAGGCGAGGAACTGAAGACTTTGTATAGAGCACCAGCCAATGTGTTTATTGTAGAAGCAACCGGCTGAATAAGTTAAAGAATAGTGTTAAAGAAACTGTATTACACTACACTGGAAAAGCTAGGCATAAACTGCAATATGAAGACTGACCTTCCGCAGAGTATAGAATGACTCGAGGTATTTGCAGAGGGCAGAGGCATCATGCAGATTGCGAAGAGGCTTGATAAGATTACGCAGGACGACTATATCTGATAATGCAACAGTCATTCCTCCACCTGTTAAAGGGTGTCGCATATTGAAAGCATCTCCCATCAAAAGTGCACCAGGTGTTGGATGTGGTGCAGCTGGCATGCTCCTATTTGGCATTGTTCTTATGCTTCCCTTATCAATTGCTGCTATAAAAGAATCATAGATTTGTGGAGGAATCTGAGAATGACAACATAGGATATACATTAAAATCTCGTTGCAGAAATCAGGCAGTTGAAATTACACTTAGGACAAGATCAACTGCAATAGTAATATTTAGAGTAGTACCTGAGGTGCAACCACGGTCTTGAGATAATTTGTCATTTCACCACTTGCTATGGAAGGCACCTTCTGACCAGGGACATCTACCAAACAGCGAACCTCGGTGCTGCTTATCGGGTAAAATAGGATGGGAGAAGGATTGGCCAAGATAACATGGCCATGGTTCGCATGAGGAAGTTCACAATTCTCCAAGACCAGGCCAACAAAGCAAGACGGCACCTCAACCTAAGCACAAAATTGCATTATATCAGTACAGTAAACCCAAAAAAGATAATCAGCAGTGAGTTAATGTGAGAACTGTACCTTTGGAGAGCAAAGGGCACGTCTTAAGTTTGAAAAGCAGCCATCACATACAATTGTCAATGGTGCATAAGCTTTTAGTTCTTCACCTGACTTGATCTTGTATTGCACACCCTTAACTGTACCATTTTCTTCAAGCAAAGATGTAACTGTTCCTTGCTCCAGTTGGACACTGTAAATCAAATAGCATGTCAAACATTATTCTCAGTTGAAAGTCCAGGTGTGTGAACAGCTAGATTTATGTGAAGCTAACCCGTTTAAAATGTATACGATCTTTTCGAAAGAACATGAGAGCAAATACACCAAAATTCAAGAACCTCCACACAAGCAGAATTAAACCATTGCAAAGGGTCGCACTTTTAAAGTATTATCATTCTAAGGCATAGCTTATGGGTAAAATGAACTTATCACGTAGAAGGATACCAGATCAAAACTAGACAAAGTATACCAAATAAGTACTAAAGACATCTCATATGGACGATGAGGTCTTACTTGGGCAAAGATGCAGCCTTTTCTCGCATCCTCTGTATGAACCGTCCATTGTGAAAGCTCCTGCCAGCCACATCTGAATGGAACTTCTCCAAGGGGTAAGAAAGTTTTGTGTTCTTCCCATCTTTGAATAATGCATAACCAAGGACACGCTGTGCATCAATTTCATCAACGCAGTCTGGGTAGAATGAAATAGTCAGTATACATTGCCTATGGTTCTGTTAGGAAACCCATTTTGAGCAGGAGAGAGCAAAGCTTACCCTGCAGACCCAATTCCATCAATTTCAGGTAGCCTCCAGGTTGTAACAATTCACCCACAATTCTATCAGGCTCTGTCAGGTCTCTCTCTATGACATGCACCCGTCGACCATCCTGTGCCACCAACAAATAAAGCAGGATATAAGCAAAGAATATCCAAGATAACAGTAATGCACCATTCGATCATGATGAGCAGCAGAATTGCATTTTTACTTGTTATTATGTCCAAAAAATCTAGATGAAACTAGGGTCATCACGGTAATTCTCCTTTTATTTTCATGAGGATCTGTACTTTATCACTATTGGCTGGTACACAACCTCTGACAATTATAAAAGGAACTTTTCTTCCTTAATTTGTTGTCTGAACTATGATTCACTGTGTGGAGTTATTACGAACAAAACAAAAAAAAAATCAAGTTCAATAACTCGTTCAAGATTTTCGTATTGATGATATATCATTGTCGGAGTTGCTGTAAGCCACAGAAGAAAATAAAGTGGGTCCTCAAAGTAGTTGAGCATCTCATTAATTGTGCAAAGCTAGAGGACATCAAGTCTCTGTTGGAGCAGGTTGAACAAGAGGGCATGGAAAAGACTAGAGAAAGAGAGAAGATAATACAGATGACTCTTCCTCCTCTTTGCCCATTTATGAGTAATTTACAGTTCTCCTTAATTTAGCCAGAAAGAAGATAAGTAATTTCAGCAAAACTTGCAGGGCAGCCCTGGCATGATTTTTTGCAAGGCAAATAACAAACTTATCAAAACAAATTTCTTGTGTGTATTATTCTCCCACAGTTCTTTCCCCCTCTTTTCTGTCCGCCCAATCGTGAAGCGTGCCATGACCACCAGAAAGCAATAATTGATTCATGCGTGGAAACAGGGTGGTAAATTTTGTACCGCGGCTTTTTGGAAGAGATTCCCCCCGGACCCCCCTATTTAGAGTTACATGACATGATATTTAGGCAACACCTTCTCAGCACCATACGAATTCTACGTCCCCAAACACAAAAACAACAGACTTCGCTTTCACCTACGGGTGAAAACATGCAAAAAAGGAGATTGCAACCAATCACAATTATTCCCTGCATGCATCTGTCCCAGATCAAGAGCCGTCACATGAATTGCGTGCACCTACCCTAGATGAAAAGCCGTTACATGACCTTTTTTAACGAAAAAGGTGGCTAGGAATCGAGGACAGCATGACAGAGCAGTTGCCTTCCTGAACTGAAACGAGAGGTGTTTTGTTCTTAGATTGTCTACTTGATCCTTCGGAACATTCATGGTGGAATTTTGATCCCTGCGCTGTCGAATACCAGTTCAATCTCGTGTTCTCCTTTGAGTACAAATTCGGTCTTCGTTCTTGCAAGGAACGAGAACCACAAGTTTTTTCCAGTCTAAAAGAAACAGGAGCTCCCTGCCTAACCAGAGGAACGCAAGGACGGAGAAGTAAGCAAAAGAAAAACATGTCACCTTTCCGAGCGTGTAGGCGAGGGCAGATCCGGCGACCCCGGCTCCGACGATGATGACGTCCGTCGGGCCGTCCACGGCCGCGCTCCCTGCGCCGTCAGCGACCGCGCAGCCGTCCTCCGGCGCGGGGATCCCTTCGACCGGAGCCCCACGGCGGCGGCGCTGGCGCTGGCGCCCCAGCGCGGCGGCGACGAGGGCCGCCGCGAGGAGCGTGGCCGCGGCGGCGCCAACGAGCTGCCAGACCTCGGCGGCCGCAGCCATGCCGCAATGGGGGCCTGCTCCTGGGGTCGTCGTTCCTCGGGGGTTTCTCAACGCGGTGCGTTGGTTGGGTCTGCGTGTGGGCTCTCTCGGGCGAGGGGAGAGAGGGTGATGCGTGCGGGGAGGAGACGAGCGGGGGAGAGTGCCGGGCGATGGGATTGGGACGAGAGACGAGACGAGACGAGAGAGAGAGGCGGCCGCTAGGAGTTGGAGATTGTTCCGTTTTTTATGGGGCGGAGGGGGGAGGGAGATCGCTCTCTCCGCCCTGTCTGTCCGTGTAGCTGGCTGTCTCTTCGCTGCATTTTTCTGGTGTTTTCTCTTGGAATATGTTCGTTTTCTTGTCTAGAGAAAACTATTTTTTTGTTGCATTTGTTCGGCGATCCGTTTGTACTTTATTTTGCAATATAATTATATTATATTACTCCCTCAGTAAACTAATATAAAAGCGTTTAGATCATTACTTTATAGAAGGAGTAGTAGTTAGTACAGTATTATAATAGTAACACATGAGGACGAAAACGACGCCACGATCCGTATCATGGGTCCATATGTGGGTATGCTTAGCAGCTGGCCTGACTTGAATACATACATAAAGAACCATGCATATCTCAAATTTTGAACGAAGAAGAATTGTAGGTACACTGCTTTCCAAGCATTTTAAAGAAGGAAGAAGATGCTCGATGTAGGTTGCTGAGTAGGAGTGTCACCCAGCACTCCTAATACATGTACTACTACGCTACGCTGAAACATCGTTGACGAGTGAAACGTGCACACATAACCCGACCCGGCCCACCGGACTATAGTAGAAGAAGAAACAATGGCGGATCCCGTGGGAATATTGGATGCCCGAGGGAGAAGACACGCTGTCACGCGAATCGGTCCAGAAACGCTCCACCACAGCTCTGACGTGCGTCCGTGGCTGGCACCGTGCCAGTTCACGTGCCGTCAGCGGTGGGGTCGCAGCACAAGCATCTCGCCTGACGGGTTTCGTGCTGTCGGTTTTCCCGCGGGCGCAATATCAGCTCCGCGTCATGGGAGCACGGGACGCAGATTCTCGTCCACGGTATCACGCCATCTTTAAACCGGACACTTAAACCTCCACTGCATATGCATGTGGAGACCAGGGTTCAGACATAAAAATGAACATATACCGAAGGCATTTGTGGGTCAGCTTTGAAGATGCCCTCATACGGGAGTGCGTCCGTCCTTCCACTCAAACATATAAAATTTGATGATGTCAAAATTATTATAGTGTTGAAGAGAGAAGGGGGTTTTAGCCATGGGACTGCTCTGCTCTAACAGATGATGAAAAACTGGTGTCAAAAAATTAGAAAGCAATTGAAATATGAGATTCAGCGGTTGGGAGACCGGGAGGCGGATTTGACAATCGTCGACAACCGAGCATGATTTCAGTCGCTGGGGCCAAGGAGATCATCGGGCCACTTAGGACAGGACTCACAAGTGACTGGGAGGCGGGGGTGTGGCCAACTCTGCCGGCGGCACACGACCCGAGCACCGAGAGCTCCGTACGATGCCAACAGCTCAACCGAGGTCGGGCGGTCAACAGGAGGGCACCCGACCACTAATTGACATCGGAGACCAACGGTGGCGCAATGACGACCATCTCGGGCGGTGGAGGGGGCGGAGGAAGGGTTGAAATCAGCGGCAATGTTTCGAGCTTCTGCGCGATTGTCTTTGCTGACTTGAACAAGCGATGGGGTGGCGGCGGGGCTGGGGGGAGGTCGCCAGAGTGGCGGCGATGGCAACCGGTGCCGAGAATGAGCCGGAATGGGGCAACGGTCGGGTGGCACGAAAGTTTCAGCATGACGGTTGGGTTTCCGTCACAACATTTCAATTTTTTGGCAGCCGCTAGGGATGCTGCAATTTTGCAGTATTTAGGGCGATAATTTGGGGCTGCCCAAAAATAATCATCACCTGATAGACATACATCATGTGTTGGAGCTAGTTTTTGGTCCCAAAGTGCCCCAGATGATAGATTTTAGGCACTACATCTGTTTTTCATTATCTGTAGGAGATGCTCTCAGGAATTGGAGCGGATTAAATCTTTTGAGTAGGGTATCATGGAGTGTTGCTTACAGCATGTCCAACAGATCAGCGGAATGCCAAGAAATTGTCATTTAGTGCACTTTGGGCAAAAAAACAACTCCAGCATATTGTTGGAAATATGCCCTAGAGGCAATAATAAAATTGATTATTATCATATTTCTTATTCATGATAAATTTTTATTATTCATGTTAGAATTGTATTGACCGAAAACTTAACATATGTGTGAATATATAAACTGCATCATGTCCCTAGTAAGCCTCTACTAGATTAGCTCGTTGATCAAAGATGGTTATGGTTTCCTAAATAGATGATGGGTGCGAATAAATTTATTTTCAAGTTTCAGTACTAGTGCCGAAATAGCTTCCGCATAAGATTTAGTTCTTTTGAGTATTGGAGTGTCATCAAGAGTCAAATTTACAACACAATTGAAAAAAATTCTTAGATATGTTTTTTCCCATAACATTCCCTTGCCCCAAAACAAAGGTTTTAGCATCCAGATTACCTGATCGTCCAATTTTAGGAGTTAGGCCATCATCTATTTCTGCCATACCGAAATCACTCAAAGTGATGAGCATAGTAAGAGATCCGACGGGAAAACGGCGAACGAAAAAGATGGCGAATAAAAAAGGGCAATTTTTTGTGAAGTAGGGGAGATGAAAACGAGAGGCAAATGGAAAATAATGTAAATTGCAAGGAGATGAGATTTGTGAGTAGGAACCTGATAGATGTTGGTGATGTCTCCCCGGCAACGGTGCCAGAAATTTGCACGTTGACAGGAGACTATCTTGACATGATCCTCCCTGACAACGGCGCCAGAAATTACTTTTGATGTCGCTTTAAGCTACGTCGGTATTTTTTCAAAGAGGAAGGGATGATGCAGCACAGCTACAGTAGGTATTTCCCTCAGTGATGAAACCAAGGTTATCGAACCAGTAGGAGAAGCGCGCAACACTATGTAAATGGTACCTGCACACAAAGAACAAATACTTGCAACCCGACATGTTAAAAGCGTTGTCAAACCCTTTCGGGTAATGGCACCAGAAATTGGCGAGTGGACGGGAGAAAGTTGTAATAGATTGATAGATGCAAATAAAATAAAATAAAATTCAGCGAGGTATTTTTGGGTTTTTGATAATATAGAACTGAATAAAAATTGCAAATAAAAATAGATCTCAAAAGCAAATAGTAGATCGGAAAGAAATATGATAGAAAATAGACCCACGGGTCGTAGGTTTCACTAGTGGCTTCTCTCGAGAAAATAGCATACGGTGGGTAGACAAATTACTATTGGGAAATTGATAGAAGAGCAAATAATTATGACGATATCCAAGACAATGATCATGTATATAGGAATCACGTCCAAGATTAGTAGACCGACTCCTGCCTGCATCTACTACTATTACTCCACACATCAATCGCTATCCAACAAACATCTAGTGTATTAAGTTCATGGAAAAACAGAATAACGCAATAAGAACGATGACATGATGTAGACAGGATCTATTCATGTAGGAATAGACCCCATTTTTTTATCCTTATTAGCAACAATAAATACGTGCCTTGTTGCCTCTCCTGACACTAAGAAAGGACACCGCAAGATCGAACCCATCGCAAAGCACCTCTTCCCATTGCAAGATAAATAGATTAAGTTGGTCAAACAAAACCCAAATATCGGAGAAGAAATACGAGGCTATAATAATCAAGAATCGATATTAAATCAAGGCAAATCTGATCATAAACTCATAATTCATCGGATCCCAACAAACACACCGCACAAAGTCATTACATCAAATAGATCTCGAAGAGACCATTGTATTGAGAAACAAAGAGGGAAGAAGCCATCTAGCTACTGCCTACGGACCCGTAGGTCTGAGTTGAACTACTCACGAATCATCGTAGAGGCACCGATGAGGATGATGAACCCCTCCATGATCGTGTTCCCCTCCGGCGGAGTGCCAAAAAAGGGTTCTAGATAGTATTTGTCGCCATCTATCCAACAAGCTTGAGTTTGCTCAATTCGGACCTCATTTGCAGAAATTATGGCAGTTCAGGCCTTTTTGTTTCCTTGGGCAGTTTTTAGCTCCCTAGCGGTAGTAACACCCCACTCCACGGTAGTACCGCTCATACGTTACTTCCTAATTTTTGCGAAAAGCGCAGCTGCCTAATTTTTTGCTACAAGAGATACATATTTATAACACCTGTAGTTGTTGCCGATGTTGGGGAACGTTGCATAGAAAACAAAAAAAACTAGGCACACACAAAATCTATCCATGGAGATGCATAGCTACGAGAGGGGGGAGCATCTACGTACCCTTGTAGATCGGTAAGCGGAAGCGTTTTGATGCTACTCGTCTTCCTCTATCCAACAAGCTTGAGATTGCCCAATTCGGAGCTCATATGCAGAAGTTATGGCAGCTCTGGTTTTTCTTGTTGCATTTGCTTTGCTTGGAGCTTTCTTGTTGCACCTGCGATAGTACCGCAGTCGAGAGCGGTAGTACCGCCTGTTGCGACAGGTGGTAGTACCACTCCAGTACCGCTCTACTACCGCCTCGATTTGGGTCTTGCATTTCTCGTGTCGGGTTTCAGTGGTAGTCTAGTGTTGGCCCCATCGGCATACTACCGTTGACCCCTCTTATACTCGATCAAGGGGCGACAGTAGCAGTGGCAGTAGGGCGGTCGTATCGCTTAGCCCATAAGCGGTAGTACCCCGGCTACCACCGCTGCCACTTCCTCTCGTGGTCTCCTTCTCTCCATCTCTCCCCCGTGTGCTCTGACCCCAACGGTAGTACCGTTGGGTCTAACGGCAGTGCCGCTGTGGCCAACGGTAGTACCTCTCGCTTGAGCGGTAGTACCGCTCATGTGTGGGCTAAGCATAACAGTTGGATTTTTTCCCACCTATAAAAGGGTTCTTCTTCCCCCATTGAATCTTATCTTTTCAGCTCGTGTTCTTCCCCCATTGTTGACCTTCTTCAAGCTTGCTATCTCTCAATCCCTCCATGGATTCTTGCTAGTTTTGGGGAGGAAAGAGAGAGGAGATCTAGATCCAAATTTCCACCAATAACTTTCTCCTCTATGTGAGGGGAACCCCTTGGATCTAGATCTTGGAGTTCTTCATGTTCTCTTCTTCGTTCTTCCTCTCATTTTCCTCCCTAGCATTAGTTGCTTTGGTGGGATCTAGGAGAGAAGGACTTGGGCACTCTGTGTGCCCTTTCCATTGCATTTGGTGCATCGATTTGAGTTCTCCATGGTGATACATGGAAGTGAAGTTGAGAAGCTTATTACTCTTGGGTGCTTGGTACCCTTGAGCTTGTTCCCATTGGGTGCCTTGGTGCCCTAGACGGTTGGTGGTGTTTGGAGCTCAATCATTGCGGTGTAAAGCTTCGGGCAAGCGGCGGGGTCTCCAATTAGGTTGTGGAGATCGCCCCGAGCAATTTGACGGGTTTCGATGACCGCCCCCAAGGGTTTCCAAATTGTACGGGTTCGGTGACCGCCCCCAAGGGTTGCCATTTGTACAGGTTCGGTGACCGCCCTCAAGGGTCCCTTAGTGGAATCACAGAATCTTGCATTGTGCAAGGGCATGAGGAGATTACGGTGGCCCTAGTGCCTCCACACCGCTCCAAACAAAGATTAGCATCCACAAGGGTGTGAACTTCAGGATACATCATCGTCTCCGCGTGCCTCAGTTATCTCTTACTCCGAGCCCTTTACTTATCTCTTACCCGATCCCTTTACTTATCTCTTACCCGAGCCCTTTACTTATGCACTTTAATTTGTGATACATGTTAAACGCATAAAGTAAATAGAAAGGCCCTTCACAGAGGGAAGTAGGGATTTGTAGAGGTGTCAGAACTCAAAGCAAAAATTAAGAGATGAAAATAATCTTGGGAGGCATACTTTTCCCGTCCGTGAAAACGACGTAGAGTTCCCAATACTTTCCATGCTACATACATCATAGGCGGTTCCCAAACGGAAATTAAATTTATTCCTTTTTCCACCGTACTTTCACATTCCACTGCTAACGGAATCCACAGGTGCTGTCCATACCAACACTTTCCAAGGAATTTATTATTTGACAACATAAAGTAAATTTATTTTTCATTTCGGGACTTGGCATCCCTAATACCTTTGCCGTACTCTCGTGCAATGACAAGTTAATAAACACTCATCTTGAGAATAACACATCTAGCATGGAAAAATATCGGCCACCCCTCACCGCCTCATGAGTGGTACGGGCACACAAAACATGAGTTTATTTCGAAATTTAGAGATGGCACATACAAATTTGCATAGAACGGCAAGGGAATACTGCATATAGGTAGGTATGGTGGACTCATGTGGCAAAACTGGGTTTGAAGATTTTGGATGCACAAGTAGTATTTCTACTTAGTACAACTGGAGGCTAGCAAATATATTGAGAAGCGACCAACCAAGAAACAAAAATCACATAAGCAAGCATTGAGCATGACTAACACCGAATAATGCACCACAAGTAGGATGTAATTTCATTGCATAATTATTGACTTTCGTGCTTGCATAGGGAATCACAAACCTTAACATCAATATTCTTACTAAAACATAATTTCTCATTAACATGGCTCACATATCACTATCATCATATCTCAAAACTATTACAAAGAATCAAGTTTATTTTGTCCAATGATCTTCATGAAAGTTTTTATCATATCCCTCTTGAATATCTATCATATTGGGACTAGTTTCAAGTGTTTCTTTTGATAAGCTCAAACAAATATAAGTGAAGAACATGATCACAAAATTTTCTTCTCTCAAATTAATCTAAGTGAAGCATGAGAAAATGTCTTCAGAAATAACAAAGCACACCGTGCTCAAAAAGATATAAGTGAAGCACTAGAGCAATTCCATGGCTCTAAAAAATTGAAGTGAAGCATAAAGAGCAATTCTAACAAATCATAGAATAATTTTGGCTCTCTCAAATAGGTGTGTCCAGCAAGGATGATTGTGACAAAATAGCAAACAAAACAAGTAAAGACTCATATCATACAAGACGCTCCAAGCAAAACTCATAATATGTGACGAATAAAAATAAGCTTAGTTTCTTGATACTTCTCGGGTATTATCTTGGGGTGCCTCAGGCATACCCAAGCTTAGCCTTTTGTTAATCCTTATTCCTTCATCCATCGTGATCTCACCCAAAACTTGAAAGCTTCAATCACTCAAAACTCAACAAAACTTCATGAGGTCCGTTAGTATAAGGAAGCAAATCACTACTTTAAGTATTGTTGTAAACCCATTCATATTTTGTTATTGTAATATATCTACTGTATTCTAACTTTTCCATGGCAAAAACTCTTCAAGGGAAACCATAGAATCATCAAAACAAGCACATAACACAATGAAAACAGAATCTGTCAAAAACAGAACAATCTATAGTAATCAGAGAACTTCATATACTTCTTAACTCCAAAAATTCTAAAAAATTAGGAAAACATGGGCAATTTATATGTCAATCTTGTGTAAAAAATTAAGAGCAAAAGCACGTTTCTATGATTTATGAAAATTACTTCACTAAGTGCAAAAGTTTCTATTTTCCAACAACATCAAATCAACTATCACCCAACATGATCCCAACGGCTTTGCTTGGCACAAACACTAATTAAAACATAAAAACACATCTAATCAGAGGTATAATTGGGTATTTTATTGAAAACAGCAAGAAAACCAAAAAGCAAAAAGATACAAGTTGGGTTGCCTCCCAACGAGCACTATCGTTTTACGCCCTTAGCTAGGCATAACACCAAGATCTCAAGTGTTGTCATCTTTCTTTTTATTTTCCATAGATGTGTTCTCATCATGGGGTTTTGCAAAAATAAATTTAAACACATTATCCATAGAGATTTTAGCATTATCAAGTTGCCCATCCGCATAACCCTTTTGATTTCAAGCCACTATCCAAGAGTATTGTTGATTGAAATCATTAAAAACTTGTTGGATTATATCTAAACGGGGACGGCCTTCTTAAGATTTTCATCAAAAATTTGATTATTAACAAGCAAGTGTCTCAAGATATAATCACTATAATAAAGGATCTCATCTATGACCGTTTTTTCATGGTTCATACCATAAAAATAAAAAAAATCCCTAGCTTCCCGTAATATGTGATCAAATTCATTCATAAGAATACGGGTGGCTAACTTTTTAGCTTTAGGATCCTTTAAAGTAGGCAGCTTATAAAACAATCTTTGCAAGGTAGGATGGGTGTGAATAAATCTATTTTAAAGTTTCAGTACTAGTGCTGAAATAGCTTCCGCATAAGATTTAGTTCTTTTGAGTATCGGAGTGTAATCAAGAGTCAAATTTCTAGCACAACTGAAAAATTCTTGGATATGTTCTTTCCCCCATAACATTCCCTTGCCCCAAAACAAAGGTTTTAGCATCAAGATTACCTGATCGTCCAATTTTAGGAGTTAGGCTATCATCTGTTTCTGCCATACCGAAATCACTCATAGTGATAAGCAAAGTAAGATATCCGACGGGAAAACGACGAACAAAAAAGATGACGAATAAAAAACGGCAATTTTTTGTGAAGTGGGGGAGATGAATATGAAAGGCAAATGGCAAATAATGTAAATTGCAAGGAGATGAGATTTGTGAGTAGGAACCTGATAGATGTTGGTGATGTCTCCCCGGCAACAACGCTAGAAATTTGCACGTTGACAGGAGACTATCTTGACGTGATCCTCCCCAGCAATGGCGCCAAAAATTCCTTTTGATGTCACTTGAAGCTACGCTCGTATTTCCCCAAAGAGGAAGGGATGATGCAGCAAAACTACGGTAGGTATTTTCCTTAGTGATGAAACCAAGGTTATCGAACCAGTAGGAGAACCGCGCAACACTATGTAAATGGTACCTCCACACAAAGAACAAATACTTGCTACCTGACGTGTTAAAGGGGCTGTAAATCCCTTTCGGGTAACAGCACCAGAAATTGGCGAGTGGACGGGAGAAACTTGTAATAGATTGATAGATGCAAATAAAAGCAAATAAATTCAGCGAGGTATTTTTGAATTTTTGATAATATAGATATGAATAAAAGTTGTAAATAAAAATAGATCTCAAAAGCAAATAGTAGATCAGAAAGCAAATATGATAGAAAATAGACCCAGGGGTCGTAGGTTTCACTAGTGGCTTCTCTCGAGAAAATAGCTTACGGTGGGTAGACAAATTACTATTGGGAAATTTGATAGAAGAGTAAATAATTATGACAATATCCAAGACAACAATCATGTATATAGGCATCACGTCCATGATTAGTAGACCGACTCCTGCCTACATCTACTACTATTACTCCACACATCGACCTCTATCCAGCATGCATCTAGTTTATTAAGTTCATGGAATAATGGAGTAATGCAATAAAAACGATGACATGATGTAGATAGGATCTATTCATGTACGAATAGACCCCATCTTTTTATCCTTAATGGAAATGATCAATACGTGCCTTGCTGCCCCTTCTGTCACTGGGAAAGGACACCGCAAGATCGAACCCATCACAAAGCACCTCTTCCCATTGCAAGATAAATAGATCAAGTTGGCCAAACAAAACCCAAATATCAAAGAAGAAATACGAGGCTATAATAATCAAGAATGGATATTAAATCAAGGCAAATCTTATCATAAACTCACAATTCATCGGATCCAAACAAACACATCGGACAAAGTCATTACATCAAATAGATCTCGAAGAGACCATTGTATTGAGAAACAAAGAGAGAAGAAGCCATCTAGCTACTGCCTACGGACCCATAGGTCTTAGTTGAACTACTCACGAATCATCGAAGAGGCACCGATGAGGGTGATGAACCCCTCCGTGATCGTGTTCCCCTCCGGCGGAGTGCCGAAAAAGGGTTCTAGCTAGTATTCGTCGTCATCTATCCAACAAGCTTGAGTTTGCTCAATTCGGAGCTCATTTGCAGAAATTATGGCAGTTCAGGCCTTTTTGTTTCCTTGGGTAGTTTTTAGCTCCCTAGCGGTAGTACCACCCCACTCCACGGTAGTACCTCTCATACAGTACTTCCTAATTTTTTGCCCAAAGCGCAGCTGCCTAATTTTTTGCTACAAGAGATACATATTTATAACGCCCGTAGTTGTTGCCGATGTTGGGGAACGTTGCATAGAAAACAAAAAACAATTCTATGCACACACAAGATCTTCCATGAAGATGCATAGCTACGAGAGGGGGGAGAATCTACATACCCTTGTAGATTGCTAAGCGAAAGCATTTTGATGCTACTCGTCTTCCTCTATCCAACAAGCTTGAGTTTGCTCAATCTGGAGCTCATATGCAGAAGTTATGGCAGTTCTGGTTTTTCTTGTTGCATCTGCTTTGCTTGGAGCTTTCTTGCTGCACCTGCGGTAGTACCGCGGTCGGTAGCGGTAGTACCGCCTGTTGCGACAGGTGGTAGTACCACTCCAGTACCGCTCTACTACCTCCTCGGTTTTGGGTCTTGCATTTCTCGTGTCGGGTTTCAGTGGTAGTCTAGCGTTGGTCCCTCTTGCATACTACCGCTAACCCCTGTTAGACTCGATCGAGGAGCAACAATAGGGCGATAGTATGGCTTAACCCATAAGCGGTAGTACCGTGGCTACCACCGCTGCCACTTCCTCTCGCGGTCTCCTTCTCTCCATCTCTCCCCCGTGTGCTCTGACCCGAGCGGTAGTACCGCTGGGTCTAACGGCAGTGCCGTCGTGGCCAACTACAGTACCGCTCACTTGAGCGGTAGTACCTCCCGCTGCAGCTCGCGGTAGTACCGCTCATGTGCGGGCTGAGCATAATGGTTGGATTTTTTCCCACCTATAAAAGGGGTCTTCTTCCCCATTAAATCTTATATTTTTAGCTCGTGTTCTTCCCCCATTGTTGACCTTATTCGAGCTTGCTATCTCTCAGTCCCTCCATGGATTCTTGCTAGTTTTTTTTGGGGGGGGGGGGAGTGAGAGGATATCTAGATCCACATTTCCACTAATCACTTTCTCCTCTATGTGAGGGGAACCCCTTGGATCTAGATCTTAGAGTTCTTCATGTTCTCTTCTTTGCTTTTTCTCTCATTTTCCTCCCTAGCATTAGTTGCTTTGGTGGGATCTAGGAGAGAAGGACTTGGGAACTCCGTGTGCCCTTGCCATTGCATTTGGTGCATCGGTTTGAGTTCTCCACGGTGATACGTGGAAGTGAAGTTGAGAATCTTATTACTCTTGGGTGCTTGGTACCCTTGAGCTTTTTCCTCTTGGGTGCCTTGGTGCCCTAGATGGTTCGTGGTGTTCGGAGCTCAATCATTGTGGTGTAAAGCTCCGGTTAATTGTCGGGGTCTCTAATTAGGTTGTGGAGATCGCCCCAAGCAATTTGACGGGTTTTGGTGACTGCCCCCATGGGTTGCCAAAGTGTACGCGTTCAGTGACCGCCCCCAAGGCTTGCCATTTGTACGGGTTCGGTGACCGCCCTCAAGGGTCCCTTAGTGGAATCACTGCATCTTGCATTGTGCGAGGGCATGAGGAGATTACAGTGGACCTAGTGCCTCCACACCTCCCCAAACGGAGATTAGCATCCGCAAGGGTATGAACTTCGGGATACATTGTCGTCGCGTGCCTCGGTTATCTCTTGCCCGAGCCCTTTACTTACGCACTTTACTTTGTGATATCCATAGTATTTCATGTTATATACCTTGCTATCAGCGAGTTGTTTATCCTGCCTAGCATAAGTTGTTGGTGCACATAGGTGAGCCTAGTTGTTTTAGGTTTTGTGCTTATCAAATTAAACACTAGTTTTATTCCGCATTTGTTCAAGCCTAAACTATAATTATTTAAAGCACCTATTCACCCTCCCCCTCTAGGCGACATCCACGATCTTTCAATAGGTAAGCCTAGTTGATTTAGGTTTTGTGCTTGACAATTTAAATGCTAGTTTTATTCCGCATTTGTTCAAGCCTAAACTGTAATTATTTGTAAGCGCCTATTCACTCCCATCTAGGCGACCTCCACGATCTTTAACACGCCAATTCCCATGCCCTGGTAGCAGCCCTACCTCTCCCGTGACTCCGTTTTCTCCTCAAATTGGTTCCGGTGGCGTTTGGCGAAGCCCTGCCGGCACTGCACCACAACCAAGTCCACCACGCCGTTGTGCTGATTGAGATCCCATCTACTTCTCCTCTCTTGCTTGCCGAATCAAGAAGGAGGATACGTCACTGAGCCTCACGTGTGCTGAACGTGGAGGTGCCGTTCGCTTGGCGCTAGCTCGGATTGGATCATGAGGGATCGTGAAGAGTACGACTACATCAACCGCGTTATATACGCTTCTGCATCTCCTAGATTAGATCTTGGGTGTTCGTAGGAATTTTTTTAATTTGCATGCTTCGTTCCCCACCACATATGTGCTATATCTTTTTTATGCCAAAAACGCAGTTGCCTAATTTTTTGCTACAATAAATACATACCCGTAGTTGTTGTCGATGTTGGGGAACGTTGCATGGAAAACAAAAAATTCTACACAAACACAAGATATATCCATGGAGATGCATAGCCACAAGAGGGGGGAGCATCTAAATACCCTTGTAGATGCTAAGCGGAAGCATTTATCAACGCGGTTGATGTAGTCGTACACCTTCATGATCCGTTCCAATCAAGCACCGAACGCACGGCACCTCCGTGTTCAGCACATGTTCAGCTCGATGACGTCCTCACTTTCTTGATCCAGCAAGAGGGACGAAGTAGTAGATGAGTTCTGGCAGCATGACAACGTGGTGACGGTGGTAGTTAAGTTATTTCCGCAGGGCTTCGCCAAGCACAACGATTTTGGACGGACGATGAACTAGAGGAGTAATAGCATGGAACAATAAAAAATTATAGATACGTTGGAGACGTATCAAGCATCCCCAAGCTTAATTCTTGCTCGTCCTCGAGTAGGTAAATGATAAAAATAGAATTTTTGATGTGGAATGCTACCCTGCATAATTCATAATGTAATTTTCTTTATTGTGGCATGAATGTTCAGATCCAAATGATTCAAAATAAAAGTTCATATTGATAAAAGAAATAGTAACACTTCAAGCATACTAATCAAAGTAATCATGTCTTCTCAAAATAACATGGCAAAAGAAAGTTCATCCCTACAAAATCATATAGTTAGGCTATGCTTCATTTTCGTCACACAAAGATGTTCCCAACTTCTATACCCCCGATGACAAGCCAAGCAATTGTTTCATACTTAAATAATCTCAAAAAAATTCAACCTTCACGCAATACATGAGTGTGAGCCATGGATATAGCACTATGGGTGGAATAGAATATGATGATGGAGATTGTGTGGAGAAGACAAAAAAAGGAGAAAGTCTCACATTGACGAGGATAATCAACGGGCTATGGAGATGCCCATCAATTGATGTCAAGATGAGGAGTAGGGATTTCCATGCAACGGATGCACTAGAGCTATAAATGAATGGTCAACAAAAGAAAACTAGTGGGTGTGCATCCAACTTGCTTGCTCACGAAGACCTAGGGCATTTGAGGAAGCCCATCGTAGGAATATACAAGCCAAGTTCTATAATGAAAAATTCCCACTAGTATGAACAAAAACAACTTATGAGACTCACTATATGAAAAACATGGTGCTACTTTGAAGCACAATATATGAGACTCACTACATGAAGAACAAGGTGCTACTTTGAAGCACAAGTGTGGAAAAAGAGATAGTAGCCTTGCCCTTTTTATTTATTTTTTTATATTTTTTTTCTTTTTCTTTTTTCTTTTTTTCCTTTTTTTTCTTGGGCCTTTCTTTTTTTCTTTTGGCCTTTCTTCTTTTCTTTCTTTGGGCAATGCTCTAAAAATGATGATCATCCCACTTCTATTGATTACAACATATGAATTACAACTCGAAACTAGAACAAGTTATGACTCTATATGAATGCCTCCGGCGGTGTACCGGGATGGCACAATGAATCAAGAGTGACATGTATGAAAAATAATGCATGGTGGCTTTGCCACAAATACGATGTCAACTACATGATCATGCAATGGCAATATGACAAAAGTAATGTATGTCATGATGATGATAAACGGAACGGTGGAAAGTTGCATGGCAATATATCTCGGAATGGCTATGGAAATGCCATAATAGGTAGGTATGGTGGCTGTTTTGAGAAAGATATAAGGAGGTTTATGTGTGATAGAGCATATCGTATCACGGGGTTTGGATGCACCGGCGAAGTTTGCACCAACTCTCAAGGTGAGAAAGGGCAATGCACGGTACCAAAGAGGCTAGCAATGGCGGAAAGGTAAAAGTGCATATAATCCATGGACTCAACATTAGTTAAAAGAACTCATATACTTATTGCAAAAATTTAGAAGTCATCAAAAACTAAGTACTACGCGCATGCTCCTAGGGGGATAGATTGGTAGGAAAAGACCATCGCTCATCCCCGACGGCCACTCATAAGGATGCACAAGCCAGGTACACTTCATGTTTCAAATTTGTTACACAACTTTAACCATACGTGCATGCTACGGGACTTGCTAACTTCAACATAAGCATTCTTTAAATTCATAATCACCCAACTAGCATGACTTTAATATCACTACTTCCATATCTCAAAACAATTATCAAGCATCAAATTGATCATAGCATCCAATTCACTTTCTATGATAGTTTTTATTATACCCAACTTGGATGCTCATCATTCTAGGACCAACTTTATGATCATAGCAAAAACCATGTTATTCTAAAAGACTCTCAAAATAATATAAGTGAATCATGAGAGACTCGCAATTTCTTCAAAATTTAGATACCACCGTGCTCTAAAAGATATAAGTGAATCACTAGAGCAAAAACTGTCAAGCTCAAAAGATACAAGTGAAGCACATAGAGTATTCTAGCAAATTCTAATCAAATAGGCTTCTCCAAAAAGGTGTGTACAGCAAGGATGATTGTGGCAAACTAAAAAGCAAAGACTAATATAATACATGACGCTCCAAGCAAAACACATATCATGTGGCGAATAAAAATATAGCTCCAAGTAAAGTTACCAATGAACAAAGACGAAAGAGGGGATGCCTTCCCAGGGCATCCCCAAGCTTAGGCTTTTGGCTATTCTTGAATATATTGGGGAGCCTTGGGCATCCCCAAGCTTAGGCTCTTGCCACCCTTTATTCCATAGTCCATAAAAGCTTTACCCAAAATTTGAAAACTTCACAACACAAAACTCAACAGGAAATCTTATAAGCTCCGTTAGTGAAAGAAAACAAAATCACCACATAAGGTAATGCAATGAAATCATTCTTTATTTATTCTGGTGTTAAACCTACTGTATTCCAACTTCCTTATGGTTTATAAACTAATTTACTAGCCATAGATGCATTGAAATAAGCAAACAACACACGAAAAACAGAATCTGTCAAAAAACAGAACAGTCTGTAGCAATCTGTAGCTAACGCAAACTTCTGGAACTATAAAAATCCTACCAAAAAAGGAAGTACTGGAAATTTTGTTTATTGATCAGAATAAAAAAGAATCAAAGCAAAATCTTGTTTCTGTGATTTATTGATTTTTTTCTCGTGAGAGCAAAGTTTCTGTTTTTCAGCAGAATCAAATCAACTATCATCATAGTTTATCCTATAGGTTCTACTTGGCACAAACACTAAATAAAACATGAAAACACATATAAACAGAAAGTAGAAACAAAATTTAACACTAAAAATAACAAAAACAAAGAACATAAAGAAAATTGGGTTGCCTCCCAACTAGCGCTATCATTTAACGCCCCTAGCTAGGCATAAAAGCGAAGATAGATCTAAGTAGTACCATCTTTTGCACTAAATTCATAAGTAGAGAGATTTTGATCTCTAGGGATCTCTCCCTTTTTAGTAATGGCTAAACCTTTAGGCAAAAATTCAAGAAATTCATTGGTAGCAAAAGGTTCCTTAATGATAGAGAGACCATTGGGGAGAACACAAATAGATTTGAGGTCCGCGTCTCCCTTACTAGAAGTTTCACCTTTATTTTTAGGAACATAGATAAACTTGGTGGTTTTTGTAGGGGTTTTTGGAGTGTTTTTCATGGGAGAAAACGCCGAACCTAAGTTGGTAAATATATCCTCAAGTTTACCAATTCTAGCAGAATCAAGATCTATTTTTTCATTAACTATAGGTTCTTTCGCTTTAAGATTTTTCAAAGTAACTCCAACCCTAGATACATATTGGGTGATAAGATTATGAATCTTTTTATCCAAATTTTCAATCAACTCAACAGTGGCAATTTTATTTTCAATAATATCAAGCCGTTGCATAACGTGTTCTAAAGTTAAAACAGTTCCATTAACCAAAAGAGGTGGTGGGCCAAACAAATCCAACATGGCATTATAAGCATCAAACGTATGGCTACTCATGAAATCACCTCCGGTAGCAATATCAAGAACACATCTATTCCAAGGAGTAATGCCTACATAAAAATTGCGGAGAAGAGCGGAAGTGGAAAGCTTCCTAGGAGATTTATATTGGGCATTGCAAATTATATGCCAAGCATCTTTTAAATTTTCTCCCTCCCTTTGCTTAAAATTGAGAATTTCTTGTTCGGGAGTGATAATAAGGATAGGAGGACTAGCCATAACGACGAGGCAAATGAGCAAACACCCGGGCAACGGAAAAAGGCAAGCGAAAAGAGAGGAGGAGATTGGGAAAGAGAGGGCGAATAAAACGACAAGGGTGAAGTGGGGGAGAGGAAAACGAGAGGCAAATGGCAAATAATGTAAATGCGAGGGAGATGGGTTTGTGATGGGTACTTGGTACGTCTTGACTTGAGCGAAGACCTCCCCGGCAACGGCGCCAGAAATACTTCTTGCTACGTCTTGAGCTAGCGTTGGTTTTCCCCGAAGAGGAGAGGGTGATGCAGCAAGTGTAGCGTAAGTATTTCCCTCAGTTTTGAGAACCAAGGTATCAATCCAGTAGGAGGCTCCTCAAAAGTCCCACGCACCTACACAAACAAACTGAGAACTCGCAACCAACGCAATAAAGGGGTTGTCAATCCCTTCACGGCCACTTGCGAAAGTGAGATCTGATAGAGATAGTATGCTAAGATAAATATATTTTTGGTATTTTATAATATAGATGCAAAAAGTAAATATGCAAATAAAAGTGGATTGAAAGAAAATATGATAAGAGCTAGACCCGGGGGCCATAGGTTTCACTAGAGGCTTCTCTAGAGATAGCATAAGTATTACAGTGGGTGAACAAATTACTGTCGAGCAATTGATAGAAAAGCGCATAGTTATGAGATTATCTAGGCATGATCATGTATATAGGCATCACGTCCATAACAAGTAGACCGCCTCCTGCCCGCATCTACTACTATTACTCCACACATCGACTGACTCCTGCCTGCATCTAGAGTATTAAGTTCATAAGAACAGAGTAACACATTAAGCAAGATGACATGATGTAGAGGGATAAACTCATGTAATATGATGTAAACCCCATCTTGTTATCCTCGATGGCAACAATACAATACGTGTCTTGCAACCCTTTCTGTCACTGGGTAAGAACACCGCAAGATTGAACCCAAAGCTAAGCACTTCTCCCATGGCAAGAAAGATCAATCTAGTAGGCCAGACCAAACTGATAATTCAAAGAGACTTGCAAAGATAACTCAATCATACATAAAAGAATTTAGAGAAGATTCAAATATTATTCATAGATAAACTTGATCATAAACCCACAATTCATCGGATCTCGACAAACACACCGCAAAAAGAGATTACATCGAATAGATCTCCACAAGAGAGGGGGAGAACATTGTATTGATGTCAGGTCCCCGACTCGATGTCACATCGATCTAGCCGGTAACACCTCATATCACTTTGCGGCCTCACGCACGGTATCCCCACGGGTGTCGCCTTACCTTTGCCCGGGACCGTTTGCGCCTTTTGGCTCACGTATATGATAGTGTCGCTAGCATCCATATGATAAAGAGCCCGGGCTGACATGACTAGTCGTAAACCCAAAGTGGCACAGACTTACAGGGACAGGCATCCATGACCCAGCATCGAACGTGTCGGTCATCAGCGAGTGAAACCAGGCTGTAGCACTGGGCTAGCAGGACTCCAGTGAACCGGGCTGTAGCGGGCTAACAGGACTCCGGTATTCATCGCGTGACATTTCCCCGAAGGGACAGACACAGGAACGAAGAAGGACACATGCCGGCCAGCCTAAGTGTTCCGGAGCAGTAGCAAGCTACCATGGCTCGGTGGAAACACTAGGAGACATTTCCCCGTAAGAGAGGCTACTAAAGATAAACAACTAGATGGTCAGATCCCACACATACCAAGCATTTCAATAACATACACACAATATGCTCGATATGTGCAAATACGACATGGCATCACAACATGACTCTACGGCTCAAGTAATTATTCATTAGGCTCCGAGGAGCGAGACATTACAAACATGGGTCTCACGACCCAACAATCAGAGCATACAAGTCAAAGCACAAGCGGAAGCTATCATGTCTGAGTACAGACATCTATAAATGAAAAAGGCTGAGAAGCCTGACTATCTATCAGATCCTGCCGAGGGCACAAGATCGTAGCTGAGGTATCAAGCTAAACGTCGAAGTCCACGTGGAACTACTAGTGAGACTGAAGTCTCTCTGCAAAAACATAAAATAGGCAAACGTGAGTACAAATGTACCCAGCAAGACTTACATCAGAACTATCTACATATGCATCATTATCAACAAAGGGGATGGTAGGGTTTGACTGCAGCAAGCCAGCTTTGACTCGGTGGCTATCCTGAACTACGACTGCAAGTAACTCTTTTGAAGTGGCGCACACGAGTCCACATATTCACCATATCAATACACCACTATGGATCCGCTCCCGTCTCCCTACGAGAACGCCATCCATAGCACTCACGCTTATCTTGCGTATTTTAGAGTATCCACTTTCACTTGTCTATGAACTATGCAAGGGGTCCAAGTTTCCATATCCGAGGAATCCGGCTATTCGAATAGATGATGATAACCCTGCAGGGGTGTACTTCTTCACACACGCTCCCGCCACTTACCGCCCTGTACACGTCATGTACCTCGGCAACCTTCAAGCGGAAGCCGGGCGAGGGAGTCGGCCACGACCTGACTAACCGAACAAGTCTCTCATCCAGGTTTATCGCCTATTCGGGTTCCATCCGCAAGGAGATCCGGCCGGGGTGTCGCTCACGGCCCCAAACGATGTGAGCAGGGTTCCCAAGCCCACCAACCGGGTGCCACTTGGTACACCGTGCCACGGTGCCTAGTCTGTCCCAAGCCCACCTGTACCGGGTGCCACTTGGTAGACTACTAACACTACCTACAAACACCAGAAACTAGTTGCAACTCCTGGACAGAGATCATGTTGATTAATAAGTCGAGAGGGGCACTTAAGCATTCCAATGTGTGGTAGTAGCTGGTCATGGATCACAAACACAGAACTCAGTTCCTGAGGACGGCTGCAATGAGACAACCCACCATGTACTCCTACATGGCCTCTCACCGCTACCTTTACCAAATCGTGTTCACACACTTAGCTCACACACATGGGAACATGTTCACACGCCTCTGATTCATCCCCGATGAATCAGACCTGACTCAACTCTAAGCAGTAGCAGGCATGACAAACAAGCATGAATGAGTAGGCACAACAGGGCTCAAACAACTCCTACTCATGCTAGTGGGTTTCATCTATTTACTGTGGAATGACAGGTCATGCAAAGGATAAAGGGGTTCAGCTACCGCAGCAAGTAACAGATGAATCGATGTTGTCCTAATGCAGTAAAAGAGAGCAGGAGCGAGAGAGTAGGATTGTATCGGAATGAACAAGGGGGTTTTGCTTGCCTGGCACTTCTGAAGATAACATTGAGTCTTCATCAGTGTCAACGATCACGTCATCGGTATCACGTCTATCGAGAGGGGACAAATACCGGCAACACAGAAAGGAACACAATCAATGCAATGCACAATATGATGCATGATCATGACATGGCAAAATGAATGTGTTTTGAGCTAATGCAACTAGCAACAGATTAAATGAAGTTGGTTTGAATACAAGATTCAAATTCAAGCTCCATATGTGATTATTCAAATGCCATTTACTTCATTTGCCCTAAACAGTAGTGATAAGTTGTTCTAACATGCATGAAAATGGTACAGATGGATTCCTTGAATTTTTCTGATAATTTTTCATATATAATTTATTTAATTTGGAGTTTCGGTTAATTTTCTATGATTTATTGAAGTTTTAGGCATTTTCTGGAATTATAAATCATTTCCTAATTTATTTAATTCCAGAAATACTTTACTGCGTCAGCATGACGTCGGCATGATGTCAGCAAGTCAACAGGGGCCGGTCAGGGTCAAACCTGACGTGTGGGGTCCACACGTCAGTGACACAGGGGCTAATCCCGCGTTGACTCGGGCTTTGACCCGCTACGGGGCCCACTGTCAGTGTCTGTTAGTCTAACTAATTTTAGTTAACACTAATCCTAACCCATTTAACAGGCCGGCCCCACCTGTCATGGACACAGGGGAGGGTCCCGTCGGGGTCAAGTGGTCAACCCCACCGGCGGCTTGACGCCGGCGAGGCCAGCCGCGGTGGCGAGCCTCGGGTTTGCGTCTCCGGCGACCAAACGGCCGGCCGAGTGCACGCGCGGGGAGCTGGGGCTCGCCCGCATCCAGGGAGGCTTGCGGCAGCAGCGGGGACGGCCGGAGCTCGCCGGAAACGAGCTCGAGGCGGCGCCGGCGTTCGGTGGTTTCTGGCTACGGGGCTGCTGCGGTCGTGGTATCGCGTTCGTGGCACCTACAGCAGCTACGCGAGGCAGCGAGCATGTTGGACACGACGCCCGGACCAAATGGTCGCCGGAGTCGTGTCGGCGGTGAGTGCAGGGGGCGACGCAGTCGGGCGAAAGGGGCGAGGCGGCTACGGTGTGCCAGAGAGGGAACGGAGAGGGGGAAAGGTTCGGTGGCTCACGGCGGTTGCAGCGGACGCCGAAGCAGGCTCGGGGAAGGCCGGACGGCGACGAGTCGATGATGGGGATCCGCGGCGGCCGGCGATGAAGAAGAGGCCGGTGACGGTGTTTTGAGGCATCTGGCGTCGAGTGAGTCGACGAGGAGGACGAGGAGGTCGAAACGGAGGCCATGAACACGTCGGCGAGGCGGGGAGGGCCTGTGGCCGCGGTGGTTCTAGTCGGCGGCGACGGCTGTGTTCGGGTTCGGGCGAGAGAGAAAGAGCAGAGGGGCGGGGCCTCGAGGAAGAGTGAGAGGGGTCCGAGGGGGTGGCGTGGCGTCTCCGGGCGTTGAGGAGGGAGGCAGGGAGGCTGCCACGGCGAAGCAGGAGGTGGCCGGCGCTCTTCGGGCGCGCGCCACGCCTCGCCTCTGCCTACTGGCAGAGGAAGAAGAGGACAAGGGGGGGAGGAGGTGGGCTGGGCCAGCGGGAGGAGCTGGGCCGGCTACAGGTAGTGGCCCAGGTGGGCTGCAGGTAATGTTTCCCTCCCTCTCTCTATTTTTTCCTATTTTACTTCTGTTTTCTATTTTGCAGGTTTGTTTTGAATTTGGTTTTGAAACCAATTCAATTTATTTTGCTTCTGACAATATTTTTAGGAGCTAAAAGAATTAAAACAATGCTCCACAAAATATTTCAGAATTATTGGACCTATATTTATTTAATAGTAGATATAAATCCAATTCAAATAATTATTGCTTTAATTCAAATGCCCAAATTAAATGTTTCTGAGACACCAAAATTATTGGTTTGGATTTTACCTCTTGCCAATATTTCCAGAGGATATCAGGAACATTTTCTTGGACACATTTGAGAAGATTTAATTGTTGGTTATTTTTAGAGGTTTCTGAGGCTTTGAAAATTCCTCAATTCAAATTTCATTTGAATTTAGACATGATGCAGCAAGAGGTCTAGCCTAGTGCATTACCAGAAACTAGGGATGTGACAACTCACCCCCACTAAACAAGAATCTCGTCTCGAGATTCAAGCGTAAGGTAAGGTGAAAGGTAAACGCAACTAGTATAATCTTCACGATCCAGGTTGCACTTCAACTGAACGTTGATTTGTTCACCATCTTTGTCTTGTCGTCTTGTTCTGAGAAATCCTGTCAACATGACATGGAAGGAAGAAGGAGACTCTAGAAGGGTCGATCTTCTCGAAGATCGAACAACTCACGGAATGAGACATAACAATATCTCTCGAGCTGAGAGACGAAGCACACATCCATAAGAATGGGGTGAGGCAGATGACGAAGGTTCACTAGGTAGACAACAATTCCACACCTAAGAAGGTGGTGAACGATTGTCCACGTAGCGAGAAGTTGAGTTGCCTTAATATCATAACGATACACCTTAGGGAAGGTGACTCGTAGAGATATTTCCTTAAGTGGCAAAAAGAATTACTTTTGATTCGGAGATCATTGAAACTCTTTATACCAGCATAAGGCAATTCACAACGATTGTTTGGAGGGGGTCTGTAGAATGGCATACTCGGACTTGGATGATGTGGATTACCTTGTTGAAGACAACGTAATGGATGAATTTCCTTATCACCGGAGATGGAAGAGACCCATGGTAGAAGGCACATTGGCGGTGCAAGCTGGGAACAAAATGCAAATGCTGGGAATGATTCTGGTAACTGGGGAAAACCCAACAAAAGAGAGTGGATTCACTGTTTGAAAGGGTCATAACATTGCCGAGGAAACTGAGAGGAATCCCAGTTAGTGCCGATGATAACACGTAACGCTTGTGCGTGCTCTCAAGAACTTGAGCATTTCCATATTCATCAAGGTTTTACCACATCCGTGGCAAGGATCCTGGCAACACAACATACCACCATGATGAACAACAATGGACGATGCAGATGCGAAGGAGGATAACACTTTCTCAGATTTCACCTTAGCGAGGCCAAGCAAATAAAATCTGGATGAACGACCGAGAGACATTTAGCACTCCGCTTCTAATGTTCTCCTTGATGTGCTAGCGTAATCCATAGATAATTATGGTTTGAAATCTAGAACATCAAGTAAAGGTCGGACTTCGGGAGCAATAGAATCCATAAGGAACAGTTACGGAGGTAAATCCTACGAAATCCTTATGGGAAGGTGGCCAACTTCATCAAACAAGATACTACAATACTAGGTCTTCCGGCTGGGTGTGTTGGCCACGACATCCGCCTTACCGGTTTTCGAGGGACCGATATTATAGTTCTTGGGAAATGTTCCAAACCATCATATCTGCCTGAGATTCAGATCTGGTTGGTGTCAGGATATTCCAGACTTATCGAGTCTAGGAAGAAAAATGAAAGTTTGCAACACAAATCGACGAGATGACGTTGCGAGATTCTCGGGGAATGAACTACGATAGCAAGCTCCAAAACATGAGCTGGTTCTGCTACAAACATGTGAACACGTTGTCCCAGACAAGCATGCCCACATGGTAGTCTTACAATAAAACACTACCGAGTTCAGGAGGGGAACCATCAGCGAGGATATCGAAGTCTTTACGCAAGTCCATGGATTAGATCCCAAGCACAGACTTCTTTTCCTTGAACAAGTCAATCAGTGGCTTGGTGTGCTAGGATATACATATGGAATGAAGATGATCAGTCTAACAGACCACAGAATTCTTCGCACATGCATGACTGACTTGGGATGATTCCAAAGGAGCAAAAAACAAACCTTCTCGAGTTCACGACGGCAACTTACATCAAAATGCACGTGAATCAAAGGAAGTCACTCCTTTCATCAAACAAGTACTTCATGAGCTAGCATGAAGAAGATGCTTTCAAAAGTTTCCAACACTAACTTAATGTTCAACAACATCATGGAGGAGATAAGGATGTTGTCAATGGACTCAACAACAACTCATCGGAATTTCCATATCACTGGACTTCCACCATCGTGTGAACACGGTGATAGCATTGGTCAGACCAAAGATATAATGGTGTATGCTCGAGGGATCAACCACGAGGAAGACAACATTACGAACATCGTTGGTTCTGACTTGATTTGATGATAGCCCACACTCAAATCAAAGGATTGATAAGACAATAGGTCCAGCAACTGATCACAGGGACCAATCGATGAAGATATCATCTTTCTTCAACACACACTACACAAGAATATCCCTTTGGAACGAACTAAGTCAGGCAAGCTTTTATCTTCCAACCCTCCAAGTTATTGTTTAGCTTAACCAACTAGCTCAGGGATATCTAACACCGATTCTTGGAGAGAAGGTGGTTCACAAGAAACCAACTTGATCACGAGCTCAACATAGCGGTCAGGTGACAACCTGGTAATACTTCTGAGAAGATATTCAGAAAATCACGAGCCACCGGTATGTTACTAAGCTCGAGAACAATCTTGCTTTTCAGGGCAAGACGATATGATCAATAGAGCAAGAATTTGAAATAATCCTAACTCATCGATCGAGGAGTGAACCAGGAGAATGGACTAGGTAGCACGATCAATCTTAGAATGATGATTCAATAACCAACATGCTAAGATTGAAATTATTATCCTTTAACTACCAAGCAACGAGGTTGCTGGGAGTATTGATTTCACACATCACAATTCATTTGTCGGTATTCCGGTTGCATCAACACGATGGCCGAGGAATGAATAATAATGGCGAGAAGTATCACTACATCAAGAATTCACAAGAGCCGGTGCAATTCTCATGAAAATCCTGACATAAAGACGGTAATACTTCAGGGTAGAACAGAATCAAAAGCTGGGCTGGCATTTTGATCTGCGGAGCACAATTGCTTTGACCCAATCCTAGATATGGAAGAGGTACTGGAGTTTGTTTCTCCTAGTCATTCAGGATAGAATGGCTTGACGGACCACAAGAGTAATAGGCATCGATAAACGAACGCACACATACTCTTGACTATCAATTGATAGACGAGGGTCGGTAGACAACTAAAGAGGGACAACTCAAAGGAACATATAATTTTCTGAGTTGTGGATGCATAGATTAGCATGTCGAACGAGTTCCACATGTTTCTTCCGGATAACCCATGCAGAAAAGTAGAACTGGCAGAGTTACAATGTAGAATCGAGAACCCATCGAGAGCACTCTGATTGTGATCTTTCGATCAGTGAGGAACATCTGCCATAAGCGGTTCATAGTATTTGGAAGAAAGGAATACCACGAACATCGAGGACTATCGCAAAGGTTACTAATATCCTAAAGGAACTAGCAAACACTATCAACATGAAATAAGTAGGGTGGATCTCGGGTTCAAAAACCCAGGAACAGAATGCCTACTAACTAATAACATCACGGGATGCTTTCGAGAATAAAAGCCAGAATCATCACACTGGGATCACAAAACATTGCTAGATTACTAGGTGACTCGCTAAGACACCTAGGGTCATAGTAGTAGCTCCAACATAATGTCAAGGCAATAGAATACCTCAACTCAACAATTAGTGTGATTGAGCTGGCATAAAGGAACATCGAAACCAGAGGGAAAGGATTTTGCAAATGCATCAGACTATTTAGAAACCTGGAATGACTCGGACAGCATAACGGCTGTAAATGCTCAGAAAGGATTTGAGACATTCACAAAAATGGTGGCATAACCACTCAGAAGCACAATATCAAGGTTTCGAGATCAACAATTAACATACGGAAGTAGTAGGAACTGAACTCAAGCTTAAATCCAACAATCTTATAAGTCTACGGATTAGTAACACGTGATCCTGATAGGAAGAAGAGAAAGCCTAGTTCTTAACCCCGTAGGAAAGATAAGATGACTCAGATCAGAAGGCCATGAGGTATAAGGAGTAAAAAGAGCCTTACGTTCCATCCCACAATCAATTCCCTTATATAACTAAAGAATTTCTAGACTCAACTTCGACCAGTATGGCTTGATAATCCTACAGGCAGTCAAGCTCTGATAGCAACGCTGTCAGGTCCCCGACTCGATGTCACATCGATCTAGCCGGTAACACCTCATATCACTTTGCGGCCTCACGCACGGTATCCCCACGGGTGTCGCCTTACCTTTGCCCGGGACCGTTTGCGCCTTTTGGCTCACGTATATGATAGTGTCGCTAGCATCCATATGATAAAGAGCCCGGGCTGACATGACTAGTCGTAAACCCAAAGTGGCACAGACTTACAGGGACAGGCATCCATGACCCAGCATCGAACGTGTCGGTCATCAGCGAGTGAAACCAGGCTGTAGCACTGGGCTAGCAGGACTCCGGTGAACCGGGCTGTAGCGGGCTAACAGGACTCCGGTATTCATCGCGTGACATTTCCCCGAAGGGACAGACACAGGAACGAAGAAGGACACATGCCGGCCAGCCTAAGTGTTCCGGAGCAGTAGCAAGCTACCATGGCTCGGTGGAAACACTAGGAGACATTTCCCGGTAAGAGAGGCTACTAAAGATAAACAACTAGATAGTCAGATCCCACACATACCAAGCATTTCAATAACATACACACAATATGCTCGATATGTGCAAAGACAACATGGCATCACAACATGACTCTACGACTCAAGTATTTTAATCAATAGGCTCCGAGGAGCGAGATATTACAAACATGGGTCTCACGACCCAACAATCAGAGCATACAAGTCAAAGCACAAGCGGAAGCTATCATGTCTGAGTACAGACATCTATAAATGAAAAAGGCTGAGAAGCCTGACTATCTATCAGATCCTGCCGAGGGCACAAGATCGTAGCTGAGGTATCAAGCTAAACGTCGAAGTCCACGTGGAACTACTAGTGAGACTGAAGTCTCTCTGCAAAAACATAAAATAGGCAAACGTGAGTACAAATGTACCCAGCAAGACTTACATCAGAACTATCTACATATGCATCATTATCAACAAAGGGGATGGTAGGGTTTGACTGCAGCAAGCCAGCTTTGACTCGGTGGCTATCCTGAACTACGACTGCAAGTAACTCTTTTGAAGTGGCGCACACGAGTCCACATATTCACCATATCAATACACCACTATGGATCCGCTCCCGTCTCCCTACGAGAACGCCATCCATAGCACTCACGCTTATCTTGCGTATTTTAGAGTATCCACTTTCACTTGTCTATGAACTATGCAAGGGGTCCAAGTTTCCATATCCGAGGAATCCGACTATTCGAATAGATGATGATAACCCTGCAGGGGTGTACTTCTTCACACACGCTCCCGCCACTTACCGCCCTGTACACGTCATGTACCTCGGCAACCTTCAAGCGGAAGCCGGGTGAGGGAGTCGGCCACGACCTGACTAACCGAACAAGTCTCTCGTCCAGGTTTATCGCCTATTCGGGTTCCATCCGCAAGGAGATCCGGCCGGGGTGTCGCTCACGGCCCCAAACGATGTGAGCAGGGTTCCCAAGCCCACCAACCGGGTGCCACTTGGTACACCGTGCCACGGTGCCTAGTCTGTCCCAAGCCCACCTGTACCGGGTGCCACTTGGTAGACTACTAACACTACCTACAAACACCAGAAACTAGTTGCAACTCCTGGACAGAGATCATGTTGATTAATAAGTCGAGAGGGGCACTTAAGCATTCCAATGTGTGGTAGTAGCTGGTCATGGATCACAAACACAGAACTCAGTTCCTGAGGACGGCTGCAATGAGACAACCCACCATGTACTCCTACATGGCCTCTCACCGCTACCTTTACCAAATCGTGTTCACACACTTAGCTCACACACATGGGAACATGTTCACACGCCTCTGATTCATCCCCGATGAATCAGACCTGACTCAACTCTAAGCAGTAGCAGGCATGACAAACAAGCATGAATGAGTAGGCACAACAGGGCTCAAACAACTCCTACTCATGCTAGTGGGTTTCATCTATTTACTGTGGAATGACAGGTCATGCAAAGGATAAAGGGGTTCAGCTACCGCAGCAAGTAACAGATGAATCGATGTTGTCCTAATGCAGTAAAAGAGAGCAGGAGCGAGAGAGTAGGATTGTATCGGAATGAACAAGGGGGTTTTGCTTGCCTGGCACTTCTGAAGATAACATTGAGTCTTCATCAGTGTCAACGATCACGTCATCGGTATCACGTCTATCGAGAGGGGACAAATACCGGCAACACAGAAAGGAACACAATCAATGCAATGCACAATATGATGCATGATCATGACATGGCAAAATGAATGTGTTTTGAGCTAATGCAACTAGCAACAGATTAAATGAAGTTGGTTTGAATACAAGATTCAAATTCAAGCTCCATATGTGATTATTCAAATGCCATTTACTTCATTTGCCCTAAACAGTAGTGATAAGTTGTTCTAACATGCATGAAAATGGTACAGATGGATTCCTTGAATTTTTCTGATAATTTTTCATATATAATTTATTTAATTTGGAGTTTCGGTTAATTTTCTATGATTTATTGAAGTTTTAGGCATTTTCTGGAATTATAAATCATTTCCTAATTTATTTAATTCCAGAAATACTTTACTGCGTCAGCATGACGTCGGCATGACGTCAGCAAGTCAACAGGGGCCGGTCAGGGTCAAACCTGACGTGTGGGGTCCACACGTCAGTGACACAGGGGCTAATCCCGCGTTGACTCGGGCTTTGACCCGCTACGGGGCCCACTGTCAGTGTCTGTTAGTCTAACTAATTTTAGTTAACACTAATCCTAACCCATTTAACAGGCCGGCCCCACCTTCATGGACACAGGGGAGGGTCCCGTCGGGGTCAAGTGGTCAACCCCACCGGCGGCTTGACGCCGGCGAGGCCAGCCGCGGTGGCGAGCCTCGGGTTTGCGTCTCCGGCGACCAAACGGCCGGCCGAGTGCACGCGCGGGGAGCTGGGGCTCGCCCGCATCCAGGGAGGCTTGCGGCAGCAGCGGGGACGGCCGGAGCTCGCCGGAAACGAGCTCGAGGCGGCGCCGGCGTTCGGTGGTTTCTGGCTACGGGGCTGCTGCGGCCGTGGTATCGCGTTCGTGGCACCTACAGCAGCTACGCGAGGCAGCGAGCATGTTGGACACGACGCCCGGACCAAATGGTCGCCGGAGTCGTGTCGGCGGTGAGTGCAGGCGGCGACGCAGTCGGGCGAAAGGGGCGAGGCGGCTACGGCGTGCCAGAGAGGGAACGAAGAGGGGGAAAGGTTCGGTGGCTCACGGCGGTTGCAGCGGACGCCAAAGCAGGCTCGGGGAAGGCCGGACGGCGACGAGTCGATGATGGGGATCCGCGGCGGCCGGCGATGAAGAAGAGGCCGGTGACGGTGTTTTGAGGCATCCGGCGTCGAGTGAGTCGACGGGGAGGACGAGGAGGTCGAAACGGAGGCCATGAACACGTCGGCGAGGCGGGGAGGGCCTGTGGCCGCGGTGGTTCTAGTCGGCGGCGACGGCTGTGTTCGGGTTCGGGCGAGAGAGAAAGAGCAGAGGGGCGGGGCCTCGAGGAAGAGTGAGAGGGGTCCGAGGGGGTGGCGTGGCATCTCCGGGCGTTGAGGAGGGAGGCAGGGAGGCTGCCACGGCGAAGCAGGAGGTGGCCGGCGCTCTTCGGGCGCGCGCCACGCC